>NW_024062625.1:600000-846497 GCF_006381635.1 Hibiscus syriacus | reverse complement strand
ATGAGAAGCGGATCTACGCCAGACAAAATGACGACGCAGCGATGAGCACAGCTATGGAGGTAGTTAAAATCATAACGAACTCTCTGCTCTCGAAAAGGATGGTGGCACCTCAGCAGCAGAGTCGGATGAAGTGTGAAGGGTCCATGTTGCCCTTGATTATGGCCGACATGAGATCGAGAGGCGAAACTTTCAAGGAGCCAGAAGAAGAAGAAGAAGAATCCATTTGTTTGGGAATGGAATAGAATAGAGCAAGTGCAAAATGCAGAGGAACTGGCGTGGGACAGGCAACTTCTCTGAGCTTCTTTTCTTAGATGAGTTTTGCTGGTGGTTTAGAGGCTGCTATGCGATAAAGAATTGTTGGAGGGGTTAACAAGGGAGATGATAAATAACAAAATGGAGGGAGCGAGCGCCAGCGCCAACAAATCGCCTACCAAACCAGCTAGTCAAACCCACCTAACACAAATGTTAACCATGGTTAAATTTTAAGTCCATTTTTTTAAAATGTTACTTTTTACGAAGAGGGTGGATTGTTCGTTTTGTAGTTGGCTGATGGTGAAGGTTAGGGAAATATTCAAAATTACTACCATTCGGCTTTTAGTATCACAAAATCCAATCACTTGGATCCCACACATTCACTTATTTATTGGAATAAAAGGACCACACAAAAATACCCAAAAAAGGTAAGCGTTTGTGGAATGGGATTTTATGCAACATTTGGCTGCCTCAATCTATTGACTTATTGGCATTAATTATTTGATGGGTGTGCCTGATTTACTTTCTCATGTTGATGGACTCTTCTCAGCCTGGCGTTTTCCCATGTGTTCTGCGGACCATACAAACGTGTTTATACTTTTTGTTTATTTATTTCTTCATGCAACTTTTGTGTCTTGTAATATGTATATATTTAGATCTAAACTACCCAATCTTATTGATTATTGGCTCCTTAAAATCCAAACCAATAAAAATAAATATATGCTGATATTATTTTATGAATGAAAGAAATCTGATAAAAGGAAAGACAAATAAAAAAAAAAGAATGTGAGCGACAAGTAATAATTTAATAATCACCAATTCGATGCTCATACCAACAGCAATATGGAATGAATTGTTTATACCTGTAACTTGACAGAGTATTTGAAATCTTAATTCATAAATTAGGAACTAAATCCAAGTAATAGAAACAAAGATTAGTGCTCACTCCCTACATTCAGGCAGGTACCAATATGCCACAAATTTGTACCTAAAATAGTTTTAAATTATCAATAAAATATGAATTTTTTTAAGGAATCAAATAATATCATTAATAAATTTAAATTATTGTCTATTCAATCAATTAAATCAATCTATCAGTAGAACTGTATCTTTACTCTATTATTATCAGACTTAATTGAATATAATTTAATTTTGTAGCTATTTTATCAGTTTTATATACATAAACACATTTAAAGTCGTAACAATTCAATAATAACCAGATGGCTAGTAGTATGAAATATATATATTTCATTCCTTAAGTAAGGTTAGAGGGACAGACCTTAACATTTGTGAATGGAATAAACTGGATTGATATAATTACCTCGCTTCTATAATACATTATCTAAATTAGTTAATTAAAAATCGAATACTAATGATTACTTTTTTAATAAAAAAATCATAACAATTCAAAATATTTTAAAATATTTGTATATCATAAAAAATTATATAATTTCACAAATATGAAATTTGGACTAACAAGCACGTAACATCAGATCTAAAAAATATATTTATTTCTTGCCGGCTATTTTAAAGTATTTAAGTCACTTTTGGGTACAGAAGTCTTGAAGTACTTTAAATACATTTAAGGCGAAAGTGAACAATTTCATCGTGGGTTAGCTATCTAGATTTCTTCAATTTATGACTTCAATATTCAAGGTAATCAACCTTGAATCCATCGTGTTTAGCAGCGGTTTTTTTTCCTGTTCTTTAAGGTTTACGTATTATTTCGGCTATCTATAATTTATGAAAATACACATTTAATATTTAAATTATTATTATTTTATTATTTTAATACCTAAACTTCATTTTATATCACATATAATATTTAGTTTAAGTTGTTAATTTGATACACATCGTTAAAAAATTAATAGAACTGTTGACGTGATATATTTCTAAAGGTGACGTGGTCTTACATTATATAACATATCAACATCACTGTTAAATTTTTAATGATAGAGTGTCAAAATGAAACATAACTAAACGTTAAGTATAATTAAAAAATAATAAAATTTGAGTACAACAACGGAAAAAATAATAATTTAGACGTGCAATTGACTCATTTTTTAGTACGATATTTGTATTTGTTTAATTTAATATGAAATTTGATAAATTATACTTTTAAAATCTGAATATGATTTAGTTTATATTATATTTAAAATTAATAAATATTATATTTTTGATATATGAATGTGATATGTTATATATTCAGCGACGAAACTTGATGATAGAGTTGGGGGTAATTAAAATTTTAAAAAAATAGAGGATTAAATTAAGATTTAAAATTTTGAAGGGTTTAGTTTATATTTTTTCCAAAAAAATTAGGTCTAACTATAAGTTTTGAAATTTGAGAGGCTTTAATGAAAACTTTTGAAAATATGAGGGGATTTAATTAAAAAAATTAAAATTTAATTTGAATTTCTAAAATTGAGAGGGGGAAATTGAACCACTAAATTGACAAATTAACCAATGACGGGCGGACGTGGAATCAAATTTAATAACCGAGGGAGTTAACCAAAATATTAGATTAGGACAAAATCGTGGGCTTTGGTAAAGTAATCCCTCTCTTTGCATTTTCCAAATAAATAAATGAAAATGTTGAAAGTGACAGGGCTTGACACGAGCTATAGTTTTTTTTTGAAAAAGGTATCTTGTATTAATTAATTACAAGTACACCAACCGAATGGCCTCATTAAAAAACCTCTCTAAACCTAGTTGGAAGAAAAAAGTATTCTTGAGGTGGTACCTGAATAAAATTGAACAATAACAGAACACTACATAACAAACTGCATACCACACCTAATTCTGTAACTTGAACCAAAGCAACAATCCAGCGTCCACACTACAATATTTTAGCAAGCAGAACTAACACATATGGAAAACAAAACAATTAGGTTCGGTAAACTACAGAAACAGAACAATTACATCAAACAACCAACGAGCAAAACAGAAAACACTACACACATCAGTATAGCAGAAAAACTTCACACAGAGCGAAAGACTCCGGGCTATAAACAAAATCTTGCATATGGAATCAAGGTAGGCCAATACATATTTAACCAAACCCCTACCTGAATTAAAACTTTAGAAAATATCTGATCCACTGAAAAAGATACCCCATTAAACCAAGATTAATTATGGCATAACCATATAACCCAAATCAGTCCAAAAAAACCAAGATGCCAAACTGATATGTGAAGTTGTTTTACGTTCTTTGGAATCACCATGTCACTTTCCACACCTTACACCATCTTGCCCATACTTGCCACAATTACACAATGCCATAAAGCATGGTCAATAGATTCCGGTTTGCATTTACAAAACACACAATCAGACTGTTCTATACTCCTAACTCCTCTTTTTTGTAAACTCTGTAATAACCGGTAGCCTTTGATGGACTGCTTTCCACACAAAGCAGCAACTTTAGGGGGGCAAACTTAAACCAAACCAATCTCCATGTATGATCTTCCGACTTGCCCCAACAAGCCTTCTTAACACAGTAATCTTTCGGAGTATACCTTCCATGAGGCGCACAATTCCATTTCAGTCGATCCTTTCCCGGAAAAGCATTCACAGCTTTACTCAGAACAAATAAAAAATCAGACCATATAATCTTTTCCCAATCAAAAATAGGTTTTCTCAATTGAATCGACCATCCCATACTCCATTATTCCATCTCCCAAAATCAATAATCTTTACGAATTTTCTAATTGTAATAGAAAAGATTCTCGGATATGAATCTTTAAGTGAAATCCAACAGTCCATCGATCCGTCTAGAAATCAACCTTGGAGCCATCACCCATAACACACTTAAATCGAAAAGAAGGTCTTCCTCATCTGAAAAACAGGATTGATAATTCCACGCCACACCCAATACGAATTCCTATGGATACTGCTTTGGAAGAATTGAAGCATCGTCGTAGTTATAATTTGCTACGATAATTTTCCTCCATAGGCTATCAACTTCCACACTAAATCTCCAAACTCATTTATTCAACAAAGCACGATTTCTAGTTTTAACGTAAAAAATACCCAATCCTCTACGCGAATTTGGCCCACAGACGATGTCCCACTTAATACAGTGAATACACCTCTCCGACTTAGCACTCCATAAAAATTAGATATGCATTTATTAATAGATTCAGCAATGATATTCGAAATTGTTAAAATGGACATATAGTACACCGACAAATTCACCAAACAAATTTGATAAGAGTTAATCTACCTCCGAAAGAGAGGAGTTTACTTTCTAACTTTGAAGGCGATTCCTACTTCTCCAATACGGGCTGCCAAATGGATATAAATTTTTTCTTTTGGCCAAGCGGAAGACCCAGATAGGTGGAAAGAGCTTTGCCGAGCCCCAACATAACTTATCTGCCAAACTCTTCACAATGCTCTCATCCACAGTTCCCGAAAAGCATGGTTTTTTCAGATTTAACTTTAACCCGACTGCCAGTTCAAATTTTTTTAGAACACTGTTGAATTTTGAGATCGATGACTCTTTTGCTTCGGAAAAAATAAGAAGATCATCGACAAATTGAATATGGGATAAAACAACCACACCGGCCCCAACTTCCACCCCACTACACAACCCAATCTCGATTGCCTTTTTGAACAAGCCACTAGCGCCTTACCAACGATATTAAAAAGAAATGGCGATAACAGACAACCTTGACGAAGCCCCCTCTTAATAGAGAAGTAATTTGACGGATAACCATTTACTAACTGTCACACCCCCAACCCGTAACCGACCTGGATACGAGTCCGAGGTGTCACATTGACCAGTCAAAGCATATACTTTTATAAAAAAACCATAGAAAATTTAAAAGTTCTATTCTATAAAGTAATTCTTTTACATAAACATGTTTAAAACCTTAACAGACTCTATCAGATCATCATATATAATGACTTAGTTACATGCCAACATACTAATTTATATGACAAGACACACTTACAAAATATTTTGATCTGAACTTTGCGCGGAGATATGCTGCTTTACGGATCCGAAGCTTGATCTTCTGACTTATCACACCTACGTGTAAGACACTTACACGCTAAGTCATAGACTTAGTGAGACATGTAAATATATAAGGTAAACTAACAATTGCTGAAACATCTTATGTAATACACATTATACTTATACACCTATTGAACTCATCACTAACATGTTTATCCTTACTTATTTCCTTATCATTAATCCTTCCATTAAATGAGAATATATTGAACATAAACATATGATATAACTTCAACACACAACAATACATGAGTAATTACTATGATCATATCATACATAACCATATAACATCTTATATCACCATTACACATATGCACTTATTACTATACTATCATATGATCCTAACTTATTACTTATACATATCACATATCACATATACCATTTCACGAGAAACACACATATCATTATATCAAATTATGTTTCTTTTCAAAGCCCATGCACACTATTGAGAACTTAAGGTATGTGAATACATAGAGGTTGTGCACTATGCTGTCTACAGCTCGTATAAATCCACTAGGGGAGCGTAGAATTTGTCCCGAAGGACCACGTAGATGTCCCGAAGGACCAATATAACATATATGTCCCGAAGGACCACTATGTCCCGAAGGACCGCGTAGACCCTCGACTCTTGGCATGCCAACTATACCTATAGATCTCATAACACATGACATGGGCATTATCTTTTACCTCATTACACATTCACATATTCATATCACTAGTTCTTTCACATAGCTCTTTATCACATTTCATATGATCACATAGTCACGTAGTTTACTTTCACGTAGCATTTTCCATGAAATTCATATTATTCATCCTTTTCACACATGATCACATCACATATACCTTTTCTCATATGCATAACATATTTCTTATCTTTTAAACTTATATATACATATCATGCAATCTTATGTCTTATTATCAATATCTCATAGATCACTATACAACACATGTTCGATACAATCCCTTCATTCAATTATAACATCTAATATATTTATACTAAACATGTATTCATGTCATTCATTTCATATACATAACATATCATATAACTATAGAAGCACATATGAGTCATATTATTTTCATATATATTTTATCATATATCTCATGATCATATGACATATTATCATAATACATGCATTTACATAGTTCACACATAAAAATGTATTCAAAAATTAAAAACATATGCATTTACTCATATACCAAACATCTAACACCATATCACTACATGTTTATGCTTAGTACTTATATCAAATAATATAGGAATTGGACTCATCGCAAGTCTTAATTCCTTAACATAATATACTTACTATCATGTACTCACCTAGTCTCAATGAACACTCTTAAGCTCTTGTTTTCTTTGCGTATCTACTCTGCAGACCTATCCGAACTTTGCTTTCGATCGATGTCTACACAATCATATTTATACTATCAATATTCCATTGATATACTATAATCTATAATTTCTTAGACTGAAAGAAAGATTTATTTCATTTCCTATTGAAGTGCATCGGTACATTATACCATGCATCAATGCATCCTTAACATGTGCATCGATGCACTACCATGCATCGTACACCAATCACCTTCGATGTTTTATTTTAAGAGGGTGCATCGATGCACTCCTTATGCATCGATGCACTAAGGGCATTTGATGTTATTTATTTGAGAGTGCATCAGTATACATTGAATGTGTATAGATGCACACAACCCAAAAATTACACTTGAGCAAGAAAATGTCTTGTTTTGACCCCAAATTCTACTTATTAATCCCTCATTGTACCTTAAACTTATCTATACATATATAAACCTTCTTATAACACTATAACACTTTACAATCTCCCATAATCCACCATAATTCTTGAATTAAAGAATTTCATCAACTTTTCCATGTGTTCTAAATTCAATTATATCACCTTTAACTTCTCAATTAAACCCATTGACAAATCAAATCCATCCTTAGAACTTTAAAAACCTTTCTATAACAAAAGTTCATTTCTAAACTCTTAATAGAAATTCCTTCTAATTCTTTCCTCTTGGTGTTTTAAGCTTATATAAGCTTTCTTTAAGCTTATAAACACTCAAAGAATAAAACACAACTCAAATATTCAAGAATTAACCATCAAAATTAAAACTCACCTTTGAGGCTTGAGCTGAACACACGGGAAGAAGAAAGAAAGAAGAAAAAGAAGAGTTCCAGATAGCTCTCCAAACCCACGTGTTTCATTCTTATAAAAGGGGGGAAATATCTTTTAAGCTAAAATTACCATAATGCCCTTATAATCCTTTCATATTTACCCCTTTCATCCAATACTGAAATAATCCTATTTAAATCCTTGAATTTTAATTTTCCTAAATTAATCCCTAAATTTTAAAATTCTCATTTTTATCACTACCCTGATTTCAGGATATTACTCCAGCACTGCAATTCGAGGTGACAAAATACACATTTTATTCAATCCTCCATCTCCTATCGAAACCCATCTTCTTGAGGATCAGGAACAAAAACCTCCAGTCGACAGTATCATAAGCTTTACTAAAATCTGCCTTGAACAAAACAACTGATTTCTTACTTTTGGACAGCCCATCGATGACTTCGTTCGCTATTAAAGAACATCCGCTATTTGTTTACCGGTAATAAATGCGAACTAGTTTTCTCCAATCACTTCCGAGATCCAAGACACCATCCTCTTAACCAAAACACGAGCAACAATCTTATACAAACTACCCACCAAAGATATAGGTCTGTAGTCGTCGGGAGAGATAGACTCAACCTTTTTCGGAATAAGGGCGATAAAAGACTTATTGAATGAAAAATCCACAATTCTACCCCAGAAAAAATCCTCCATAAACGACATAATTTCCCCTTTAATATCACACCAAAACCTCTTAAAGAAGTCTAGATTAAACCCGTCTGACCCTGGAGCTCTCGACCCATCAGGCGATTTAATTACAAACCAAACTTCCTCTTCCGAAAAGTAGACTCCAAAAAATGACAAGAAGCAGAATTTAATCTCTTCAACGGGATGTCAAATTTCTTCAGAGGAATGGTTTTAACCTCATTATATCCAGACCTAAAATAATTAACAAAACATTTTGTATTCCAACATGATTCTTAAAGATCGAGTTTGATACCTTGATTTTGAAATCCAATTGGTTCGGCCTCTAGAAATAGCAGTGAGATGGAAAAACTTTGTATTTTTATCGCCTTCTTTAAACCACCGAAGCCTTGATTTTTGTAACTATTCACGCTCTTCGTTTTCTCAAAACAACCCACAGTCGCACCTTTAAAGAGATGACCTCGGACAGATTAGAACTGCTTCTTGGATCCGCAATAACTCTATTTTCAAGAATATCTAACTTCTTACGAATCTCTTCCGCGGAGTCGTGATTGATCTGCCTGACTTCTCTTTCCCTGTCCTTGGTCGCTTTCTTGACCAAGTCAAGAATTTGGGACAGACCATACCCTTTATTCACTGCACATAATCTTTTAATTTTATCTACGAGGATAGAATCGTTCTCTCAATGCTTAAATCACTTAAAAGGCCTAAAAAACTTATGATTCCTATTAACTTTTAAAATGATCGGCCTGTGGTCGGATAAACCCCTAGGAAGAGAAGATTGTATGAGTAGGGGGAACATACTGGCAATGCCAGTTGAAATTAAAAACCTGTCAAGCCTACTCGCTATCACCTGAACCCCACCTCTGAACCAAATAAACGGACTGCCCACAGCTGGAACTTCAATTAACCCCCAAGCCGCAATAAAATCCTCGAACAAACACGTAGCAGCCGATTGCTCAAGAGACCCAACTCTTTCTAAAATCGATCTAACAACGTTGAAATCACCCCCAACTATAACAAGAGTGTTCAAGACTTCAATAACATAATTTAGTTGCTAAAAAAAAACTCTTTTTTCTCCTTGCACATTAGGGCCATAAACGTTAATGACACCTATTTTCTTATTGTTCACAGTCATATTGCCTTTAATTGCTAAATTTCTTCTTAAAATAATTTGATCACTAACTCGCAGAGCACTACAGTCCCACAAAGAAATAAGACCACCCGAAGCTCCTTCGACAGGCGAAATCACCATTTCCTTATAATGTTTCTCTTTCAATCTTCTTTCTAATTGCCCACTAACCTCATAGTCTTTGGACTCTTGTAGCATAACAACTCCTACCTTATCACTTCCAACACCCGAGCTATATCTCTTAATTTTTCTAATTTCCCTAATCCTCTAACATTCCATGATAATACTAACAGACTCGATTCCATGAATATAAAACACACACCATTCTAAATGAACCAAACTTAAAGCATCAATTCAAGGCTTACCCCTTCTCTCGATCGATTCCATCCCCTTGATCGCATCGTCCCTCGGCCCAGAAAACTCCACGCCCAAAGCCTCACCCACCGTAAGTGACATCTCCGCTTCCGCGCCAGAATTAGACTTTCCACCAGAACACCCGTTCATATTCAGACATCTACACCCCTTCTACGCTGCATGTGAACCGATTCCAATTGATTTTTTTCTTTGTGGCAGTAGTGATTCTCGTAGAGGTTTTCTTCCTCGGACGAAATGAACCCTTCATACTGGGTTTATGAGAATTGACTCTAGGATTGGCGACTGTAACTTGATTATACAACAAAGGACTCCCAGAATCACCTTCATGAAAGCCATCCAATTTTACAATATCTGCTAATTTGAGAGAATAAATTTCTTCAATTTGCACTTCTTGGAGCCTTAAGCTATGGGAAATTGACTTGTTCTCCCAATAATACCCAAATCTCTGTTGATGGACATAAGCCCAAAACTATCGTCCATGTCCTTATGTCCTGGCGCACTATTCGATACTATATGCACATCATGAAGCCTGTCTTCAGAATCAACACTCTGCACCGCCAATCCTTCTGTCTGTATCACTCCATATTCCAACGCACCTTTGACCTGAACGCTCCTCTGACTCCCCGAATCGACTTTGTTGAAATAATCGATTGATAGAAATGGCCAAGAGGGGGGTGAATTGGCAATTAAAATTTTGGTGGAAGCTTTTGCAGAAAATTGAAAATATTTGCACAACGATTTAGAGTGGTTCGATTTTCTCAACCAAAGTCTACGTCTACTACCTTAGCTATCCACACTAAGAATTTCCAACAAATTCACTAATTTGTTCTTTATTTTGAGGACAAATAGTAACCTTACAACTCCCTCAAAAATTATACCCCAAATTCTTGAGCACACTATTTTTCAAAGAGAAATACACAAATTTGTAAACTTACAAGGAAAACCTCAAAAGGTAAGATGTTTGCACAATTCTAGAACAAAAAAAACACTCAAAAATAATTACAAATGAGCACAAATGGTATTCTTGAAAGCAAAATGAATATCGAATGAAAAATAAGCTTGAAATGCTCAAACTTGAGGTTTGATGCTTTCTCTTTGATTCTCTCTTGATTCTAGTTGCTTGTTGTTTCTTGTTGTTGATCAATGGCTTCTAAGCTTGTTTAAATACACCTTGAATCACTTCTGAACGTTGGGGATCATTAATGAAGTTATTGGAGCCGTTTAAGTGTGAAAACAATTAATATTTCTGCTTGGAGCGTGAGGGGAATCGGTATCCCCTTATAGGGAATCGATTCCCTAAGTGTAAATTCAAATATTTCGACCGTTGAACAGGGGGGAATCGGTTCCCTCCGAGCATTCTGTTTTTCTAGGTGCCAAACCATTCAGGGGGAATCGGTACCCCCTTGGGGGGAATCGGTTCCCTCTGAGCAATCTGGAATTTTTGGCTTTGAAATGGTTCAAATATTTTGTAAAATTGTTTTTGAAATTATTTTAGTTTAAACTTAATTTTACACTTGAGTAAGAATTAAAAATGACATTTGAAAGATTTGGAGTAATATTTTGATATTCGAATAATTATATCGAATATACTTAGAAAATCTTTTGGAAAATCTTAAAATTCATTATCTTAATTTGTTATATCGAAATATCAAATATTTTCAACAATCTCCCCCCTTTTTGATATAACAAAACATTTTAGTAATTTTAAGATTTTGAAATCAAGTTTTGAAATTACTCCCCCTTACTCTAACACTTATCCCCTTTAAAAACACTTTAATATTTTCCCCCTTTTTGTTAAATCAGAAAGACCTTTAAAAGATTTAAACAAGTTTTGAAAAACAATTAGCCAATTGATAACTAAATATAGCGTAAGCTGCTAAGATCATAATCAAGAGAAAGATTAGCCATTAGTTCTATAATTCAATATCATAAACAATGTGAAAGGCAAAAAATTGGTCATAATGCAACTAATATGTAAATGATGCAAAAATAAACATTAAGCTCAAAATAAAAGTGAAAATCAAACCAAATATATAAACATGTAAGTTCAATTATCCAATTATCCAACAAATTCAAACACCCAAAATAAAACAATCCATGAACATCAAAATGTTTCACAATTAAAAGTTCTGAGTTCGGACGATAAACCCATTGACCCTAAGACCGAGTTGATAAACAAATTACTAAGGAAACAATCATAAACCAAGATTTCTATATTCGTGGAAGGAACAGTGTTTATGGAAACTCACTAAAGATGATCTGTGGTAGATTAATCTTCTTTTATGTTGGATACAATATCCACCACATATCTATGTTCCTAAGGGAGGAGTACCTACCTTCGATGGTGTAAACCACTAAGAGATCAAATAATGAAGGAATCTATCACGATGAGTTCTTAGGGTACTCTTATTATCCTTAGACTTATAGGGTGAATCCACAGTCTCTTTTTCATTAAACCTGAGTTATCTATCCAAAATGGGTAGCGATTGTGCCGGAGTCAATAAAAATGAATTGTCCTAAAAGATAGGATCGAATTCCTATAGTTTCATATCGACGCTCGTTTTGGACACATACCACATTGGAATAGAAAAATACGAACTAATTGATGATAAACCAAAGGTTTGAGTTTAAAGAGTTTATCAAACTTCTAGGATTTAAGAGTAGGAAGATATTGGAAGTCCATATCTTCTATAGCTTGGATCAAAGGGATACGCTCTTCCCAGATTTTGTATGACTCAAAACAAGTATGGTACATATCGTATAGATCTTGTCCACAACCAGGTACGTTGAAAATAGAGTTCATAATGGTCATATTGGGTTATTTGGATTGGGTGGAGGAATAAGAGGTCGATTTTGACTTGAGCTACTAGACAATGTCCTAGGTCATTTAGGATTTGACATGATTTAAGAATCAGAATAGAATATGTAACCTACAAATTTAAATACATGTATGCAATATAAACCCAAAACTCAAATGAGTCCTCAATATTTCAAGATTCTCTAAACCGAATCCTAAAGGGTAATGTTTTGAAAAAACTATTTGGAAAATAATATTTGAAAATCATAATATGTATAGTTTTTATAAAAACTAATTAAATCAAAACATCAATTAAAACAACAATTTTTTAATTTTTTTATTTCAAATTTAAAATAGTTTTGAAAAATTGAGTGTTTTGACGAAATTGGTTGTAAATCATCATATAACCAATGCCCGATGTAATGTTAATCTTAGAATTAATCAAAACTAGTCCTAAGTTCAAAAATCAATGAAATAGAGGATTTTGAAATATTACCTTGAAAATTTGGATTTTATGAGAATGTAATGTTGTTTGCAAGGATTAGAAGTTGAAGAACGATCTAATTCCGACTTGTATTTGATGATTTTGGCAAAAATGGAGATTTAGAGAGAAAGAGAGGATGAACGACGTTTAAGAAAGAAGAGAGATTTTGAGAGAATGGGTTTTCTGGTCGTGATATATCCAGAACCCGTGGGGGTATCGATTCTCTCAAGGAGGGAATCAGTTCCCATTCAAAGGGGGAATCAGATCCTCTTCAAGGGGTATCGGTTCCCTCTGCACTAAAACTGCTAAAATTTGATTTTAAACACTCAAAATGCTAAATTAATTTTCTCTAGTGGTATTAGCAACTCATATTACGAAAAATTAACTATGTTCAATCAAGCAAATTTGTCATTAAAATTTATTTGAACATATAATCAATTTTTCACAAAGAATCATAAACTCCCCCTAACTAATAGCAAAGAATGCAATCAAATTTATTATAAGCATTTTTCATTTATTCTTAAAGTGCTAAAATTATTTTAAACACTAAGTGAAGATAAGTTAGTTAAACCTAATTCTCTTCTAAGTGTCCAAATCTTTCCTTGTCTAAAGGTTTTGTAAAGATATCTGCTAATTGGTGCAAAGTATCAACAAATTCTAGAACTATATCTTCTTTAGTGACATGGTCTCTAATGAAGTGATGTCTTATTTCAATGTGCTTAGTTCTAGAGTGTTGGATGGGATTTTTAGTGAGACAAATAGCACTAGTATTGTCACACTTGATAGGAATGGTACCTACTTCAAATCCATAATCAAAAAGCTCTTGTTTCATCCATAAAACTTGGCACAACAACTACGGCTGAAATGTATTCCGCTTCAGTGGTAGATAATGCAACACAATTTTGTTTCTTTGAAAACCAAGAAATCATCATATTTCCAAGGAATTGGAAAGTACCGAAGGTGCTTTTCCTATCTAATTTGCATCCTCCATAATCCGCATCAGAAAAGGCATGCAAGCTAAAGCTAGAGTCTCTAGGATACCAAAGTCCTAAACTATGAGTGTCCTTAAGGTATCTAAAGATTCTCTTAACAGCTAGTAAATGTGATTCCTTAGGACATGATTGAAATCTATCACATAAGCAAACACTAAACATAATGTCAAGTCTACTTGAAGTTAGATAAAGCAAAGAGCCAATCATTGACCTATATAATTTAACATCCACACATTTACCTCCTTCATCTATGTCAAGCTTTGTTGATGAGCTCATTGGAGTGTCAAGAGGTTTCCCATTTTCCAGTCCAAACTTCTTGAGCATATCTTTGACATATTTAGCTTGATTGATGAAGATGTCATCTTTTCTTTGCTTGATTTGGAGTCCCAAGAAAAATGAGAGCTCCCCCATCATGCTCATTTCGAATTCACTTTGCATTAGCTTAGAAAATTCTTGGCAAAGAACATCATTAGTAGAACCAAATATATCATCAACATAAATTTGAACTACTAATAAATCTTTACCTTTATGCTTTAAAAACAATGTAGTGTCAACCTTCCCTTTTGAAAAACCTTTTCAATTAAAAAATTTGACAATCTTTCATACCAAGTTCTAGGAGCTTGTTTTAAACCATAAAGAGCTTTTTTCAATTTAAGAACATGATTTGGAAATTTTAAATCTTCAAAACCTGGAGGTTGTTCCACATACACTTCTCTTTAATAAAACCATTTAAAAATGCACTTTTAACATCCATTGATATAATTTAAATTCATGAAAACATGCAAATGCTAATAACATTCTAATTGCTTCCATCCTAGCTACGAGAGCGTATGTTTCATCATAGTCTATACCCTCTTCTTGAGTATACCCTTGAGCAACAAGTCTAGCCTTGTTTCTCACTATATTACCACTCTCATCAAGTTTATTCCTAAATACACATCTAGTACCTACAGTAGATTTATTACTAGGCCTTTTAACTAATGTTCATATTTTACTTCTCTCAAATTGATTTAACTCTTCTTGCATAGCCATAATCCAATGTTCATCATTTAATGCTTCTTTAATATTCTTAGGTTCTATGCATGAGATAAATGCAACATAATTACAAATATTTCTAAGAGAAGATCGAGTAGTTACCCCTTTGGATGGATCACCTATAATCTCACCATCCTTGACATAGTTGTACTCTCTCGGATAAGATACTTTCTTTTCTTCAATGGTTGGATTCTCAAGAGGATCATGAGTTTCCTCATCTTTCGTTTCTTCATTTGATGATGATTCTCCAACATCATGTCTAACGTCATTTGCTTGTACAATACCTACATCATCATTAACACAAGAATCCTTCCTCAGAATGAGATTATCATCGAAAACAACATGTATAGACTCTTCTACAACTAAAGTTCTTTTATTAAATACTCGATAAGCTTTAGAATTTAAGGAATAACCTAGAAAAATTCCTTCATCACTTTTAGCATCAAATTTGCCAAGGTTTTCTTTACCGTTGTTTAAAACAAAACATTTACATCCAAAAGGATGAAAATAGCTAATGTTAGGCTTTTTATTTTTGAAAATTTCATATGGAGTTTTCTTTAAAATTGGCCTAATCATTACTCGATTTACAACATAACAAGCAGTATTTGTGGCTTCCGCCCAAAAATATTTTGGCAAATTATTTTCACAAAGCATGGTTCTAGCCATTTCTTATAAAGTTCGATTTTTCCTCTCAATAACTCCATTTTGTTGAGGGGTTCTAGGTGCTGAAAAATTATGAATAATACCATTAGAATTACAAAGCTCATTAAATCCAAGATTTTCAAATCCAGTGCCATGATCACTTCTAATAATAGTGATAGAGTAACCTTTTTCGTTTTGGATTACTTTTGAAAATGTGATGAAATTTCAAATGCTTATTCTTTAGTACTTAAGAATTGAACCCAAGTATATCTAGAATAGTCATCTACCAAGAAAAATGCATATTGTTTTCCACCCAAGCTAGTAGTCCTAGTTGGCCCAAAAAGATCTATATGGATCAATTGTAATACTCTACTAGTTGACACATCATTAATGGATTTAAAGAAACTCGCTTTTTTTTCCTTTAGCACAAGCATCACAGATTTTATCATTATCAAATTTTAGTTTAGGCAACCCTCAAACCAAATCTCCTTGAATTAACCGTTGCAAGACACTCATACTAGCATGTCCTAGTCTCCTATGTCATAACTAACTATCATGCTCATCCTTAGCAACTAGGCATAAATTAGTCATATCTATAGAGTCTAAATGCACCATGTATATGTTTCCTATTCTATGACCAACAAGCATAATCAAAATAGATGCAATGTCAATCAATTTTGCAACACTTAATTTAAAAATAAGACATTGTATCTTTTGTCAATTTTATCTAATCGGATTATGTAACACCCCCAACCCATACCCGACCCGGATATGAGTCAGAGATACTACATTGACTTTAAAACACACTCTTAATAAATAATAGTAAAATATTGGGACTTGTATAAGAAAATACAATAATACATACTGTAATATAAGTTTACAAAAATATTCAGAGCATACACAACTTAACTCTTTAATTACATGCCAACTGCTATTTACATAACAAAATAACCTACTGATAAGTTGCTTCTGATCTGATGGTTGCAGGAGTAATACTGTCAAGCTGCTTCACCTGTCTCTTCTATTTTCCTCGGATCCTACGTGTGAAACACTCACACGCTAAGTCATCGACTTAGTGAGGCAACAATAATAAGGCAATGTATTGTAATGAATATGTCAAGATCATATGAGATGAGATGCAAACATGTAACTAATCAATGTAGTATACTTTAACAATATCCATACCTGTAAGCGTATGACTGTAACATTCATTATTCAGTATTAATAAGTTTATTGGCCCATGATAGCATATTGAGAACCTAAGGTATTTGAGTAATGTGAGGTTGTGCACTATGCTGTCACCACAGCTCGTATAAATGCACCGAAGTGCCCGTAGAATTGCACCGAAGTGCCCGTAGAATTGCACCGAAGTGCCCGTAGAATTTTGTCCATAAGGACCACGTAGAATCCTTTAAGAATCATATACATATACTATGGATCAAGTATGTGTCTTTCAAGACTTCACACAGGTTCCAAAGGATATACATATGTCCTAAAGAACCGAGTATACCCTCTACCCTTGGCATGCCAACTATACCTATAGTTCTCATCTACATAACATGGGCTTATACATTTCCCGTAGTTCATATCGCGTAGACATAGTATTTCCATACCTTTAACACATAGGCATATCATTTACATACTTTTATCACATAGTGCATAGAACTTTTCTGCATATTCATGTCATGTAATACATATAAGATGAATTCATGTCATGTAATACATTTAATACAAATTCATGTCATGTATCATAATATGGAATGTAATCATGTGTCAAAATATGGAATCTAGACTTATCACAAGTCTAGAACTGAATATACTACTGTATTCATGTTATGCATATGCACTCACCTATACTTCTTTGCCTTTTCCTCGATCGATCCTACTTGTAGATTGTTCCCGAACTCGAGTAGGCTCGGTATCTACATAAACATAATTTTTTTAAGATGATCATCAGACGTCTGTGTCTTGAAATTAAGCTTTAATAGCTTACTAATTAAAAGAATTAATAGCTTAGTCTTGCTTTCTTTTCTTTCTTCTTCTTTTTCTCATGGGGGAATCGGTTCCCCCCCTGGGGTATCGATTCCCCTTAAGCAATCTGGAATTCATATACGATGAGGGGGTATCGGTTCCCCCCCTGGGGGTACCGATTCCCCTCTAGCATTCTGGAAATCATATTCGTTGAAGGGGTATCGGTTCCCCTTGAATGGGTACCGATTCCCCTAACCCAGAAATCCTATTTTTAGCCCGAAAATCATCTAATTTCAACTCAAACATACATATTTCAATCCCTTTACTACTCTTAGCTCTCATACACTTACTTAAACTAATTATTATCCATTAAATACCTCTAAACTTAGAAATCTAATTCTCCATGTAGCATTTAAGAATCCAACTCAAATTCCAATATGTTCTAATTTGAATTCTAACCCCTCATACTTCTTAATTAGCTTATTGACAAGTCAAAATTCTGATTCAAACATCAAAACCTCATCCATATCAAAATCTCATCTATAAACTCATTTTCCAATCTATCTCTAAAACCCTAATCTTGTTGTTTAATGTCATATAAGCTTTCCTTTAGCTTATATAACATCCAAGCTTTCATTTCCAATCATAAAACATCAAAGAAACTATCAAGTTCAGATTCTTACCTTAAATGCAAGCCCAACGTTGAGAGAAGGAAGAGAAGAAATGAGGAAGAAGGGAGAAGAAATGGGAGGTTCTGGAATACACGTGTTCTCATATACCCCATAGCATTTTATTTAATTAAAAATTCCCCTTGCAAATGACCATTTGGTCCTCACCTTAATCTCATATTTACCAACCTTTATTTTAAACTATATAATTGTTCTACTTTAATCACCAAATGTTGAAACTTTGCAATTAATCACTAACCCGGCATGGAGGATGTTACAAATCTCTCCCCTTAAGAAAATTCGTCCTCGAATTTTCATTGCACGAACAAATGAGGGTATTGATGTCGCATATCCTCTTCACGCTCCCACGTTGCTTCTTCTACTCTGTGATTCCTCCACAACACTTTGACCAAAGGAATGGTCTTGTTCCTCAATTGCTTAACTTCATGGGCTAAAATTTGAATCGGTTCTTCCTCATAAGTCAAGTCAGGACGAACCTCAATCTCTTCTGGTGTCACGATATGAGAAGGGTCAGATCTATATCTTCGAAGCATTGAAACGTGAAAAACATCATGTATCTTTTCTATCTCAGGGGGTAAAACTAGCTGATATGCTACAGGTCCTACTCTCTTTACAATCTCATATGGTCCAATAAACCGAGGACTCAATTTTCCTTTCCGACCAAATCTCAACACCTTCTTCCATGGAGACACTTTTAAAAACACCTTATCTCCAACTTGAAATTCAATTTCTTTCCTTTTAAGATCAGAATAGGACTTTTGCCGATCAGAGGCCACTTTGAGGTTATGCTGAATTCCTCGAACTTTCTGTTCTACATCTTGAATTAAATCCGGACCAAGAACACTTCGGTCTTTGAGTTCATACCAATTTAATGGAGTACGACACTTTCTTCCATATAATGCTTCATAGGGAGCCATCTTGATACTCGAATGATAACTATTGTTGTAAGCGAACTCTGCCAGCGGTAAATACTTTTCCCATGATCCTTTAAATTCCATTACGCACGCTCTCAACATGTCTTCCAATATCTGAATAGTTCTCTCTGATTGCCCATCAGTCTGAGGATGAAAAGCCGTACTAAAGTTTAAACGAGTCCCCAACGCTCCATGCAAAGATTTCCAGAATCTAGAAGTGAATCGAGGGTCCCGATCAGAGACTATGGAAACAGGTACTCCATGCAATCTAATAACTTCTCTAATATACAGCTCTGCATACTTTTCCATAGAGAAATCCGTTCTAACAGGGAGGAAATGCGCTGACTTAGTTAATCGATCAACAATTACCCAGATTGATTCTCTTTTGTTCGGAGTCAAGGGTAACCCCGAAACAAAATCCATCGTAACATTTTCCCACTTCCATTGAGGAATTAAAAGCGGTTGCAATAATCCTGATGGAACTTGATGTTCGGCTTTGACTTGTTGACATATCAAACATTTAGACACAAATTCCGTGATGCTTCGCTTCATCCTGACCACCAAAATCGATCCTTCAAATCCATATACATCTTGGTTCCACCCGGGTGCATCGTTAACGGACTGCAATGAGCCTCTGTTAATATTTCTTTCTTCAAGTCTTCATGTCAGGTATTACAATTCTTCCTTTACAATATATATTTCCATCTGACTTAATCTCAAAGTCTTTAATCTCTTGATTCTTTACTTGCTCAATTCTTTTCAAACACATTTCATCTTTACCTTGCAATTCTCTATTCGTTCCAACCATGCTGGTTTAAGGGTTAATTCTGCACAAAGACCACCGTCTCCCGTTAAAGATAATCTTGCATCCATAGCTCGTAAAACTGCAAACGTCTTTCTACTCAGAGCATCTGCGACCACATTAGCCTTTCCGGGATGATAGTCAATTATCACATCGTAGTCCTTTAAGAACTCTACCCATCTACGTTGCCTCAAATTCAATTCTTTTTGAGTCATCAGGTACTTCAGGCTCTTATGATCCGTATATAAGTAACAATGTTCCCCATAAAGATAATGACGCCAAATCCTGAGAGCGAATACTACCGCAGCCATTTCTAAATCATGTGTGGGGTAATTCCTTTCATGTGTTTTCAACTGTCTCGATGCGTACGCTACCACTTTTCCTTCTTGCATTAATACACACCCCAACCCGTTATGGGATGCGTCACTGTATACTACAAAATTCTTGCCAGATTCCGGTTGAACCAATATCGGAGTTTCCGTCAGAATTCTCTTTAAAGCTTCGAAACTTTCTTGACATTCGGAAGTCCAAACAAATGGTACGTTCTTTCTCATTAGCTTTGTTAGAGGCAGCACAATCATCGAAAAATTCTTAACGAATCTTCGATAGTAACCGGCAAGTCCCAGAAAACTCCGAACTTCAGACACATTCTTAGGAACTTCCCAATCCATTATAGCTTTAACTTTCTGAGGGTCTACTCTAATCCCAACTGCCGAGATCACATGCCCCAAGAAAATTACTTCCCTTAACCAGAACTCACATTGGACAATTTGGCATACAACTTTTTATCTTTTAAAATTTGCAAGACGATCCTCAGATGTGTGCTATGCTCTTCATGGGATTTCGAGTACACCAGTATGTCATCAATAAAGACAACAACAAACTGGTCCAAGTAGGGCTGAAAAATCCTGTTCATAAGATCCATGAAAGCAGCAGGTGCATTCGTTACTCCGAATGGCATTACTATGAATTCATAATGACCATATCTCGTTCTGAAAGCTGTCTTCGGAGTATCTTTCTCCTGGATCTTCAATTGATGATAACCCGAACGTAGATCGATCTTTGAAAATACCGAAGCTCCTTTTAGTTGATCAAACAAATCATCAATGCGCGGAAGGGGATACTTGTTCTTGATGGTCACCTTATTAAGCTGTCGATAGTCAATGCAAAGACGCATTGATCCATCCTTCTTTTTAACAAATAACACCGGAGCTCCCCAAGGCGATACACTTGGTTGGATAAATCCCTTCTCTAGCAATTCTTGTAATTGATGCTTTAACTCTTGCAATTCTTTCGGAGCCATTCGATAAGGTGCCATTGCAATCGGAGCTGTTCCCGGCATTATTTCTATTTGGAATTCTACCTCTCTATCCGGAGGTAATCCTGGCAATTCAGCAGGAAAAACATCAGGGAACTCTCGAACTATTGGAATTTCCTCTAACTTTTTCTCTTGAGCTCTTGAATCAATCACATTTGCCAGAAAACCCTGACATCCTTGTAGCAATAATTTCTTGGCAGACATCATTGATATTACATTTGCTAACGGATTAAACTTTTCACTGTTCACACTTATCTCTATTCCGTCTGGACTTTTCAGAGTTACCTTTTTCAATCTGCAACTAACATCTCCATAATACCGAAACAACCAATCCATTCCCAGAATCACTTCAAACTCGTCAAAGGGTAATTCCATCAGATTAGCAGGGAATTCAATTCCCTGAATCTTTATGGGACACCCCTTACAAACTTTATTCACCCGGGCACTCTGGCCTAACGGAGTTGTTACTATATTCTCATTACTCGTAGCTTCTAAGGGAATCCCCAACTCCTTTACTAACTTACTTGTAATATAAGAATAATTAGAACCCGGATCAATCAGTACCAATACCAATTTATCATACAACTGAAAAGTACCTGCTATAATATCAGGGTCATCACGGTCTTCACTTGTCTTTAGGTTGTATACTCGAGCAGTGGATCGAACTTCAGGTTGAGCAGAGAATTCAGACGGGTTCCTTCCTCTGCCTCTTCCTCGGCCTCTTTGTGAAAAAGAACCAGCTCTTCCAGATGGTGCCGGCTCCCCAACCATCAAGGGACAGTCCCGGACAAAATGTCCAGCATCCCCGCATCGAAAACAAGTCCAGCTGCCATACGACACTCCCCATAATGATTTTTCCCGCAGTGCTCACAATGTTTCCTTTGACCCGGAGTAGATCTCCCAGCACCAGATTCTACTGACTGCGTCTGTCTAGGTCTTGCCTGACTTGCTCCCCTAGCAGACGATGCAACTGATTCTGATCTAGTTTGTGATCGAAATCCCGAGTCTCTTCCCCTTTTTGTTGGTGTTGAACCAGAATAAGTAGTCGTCCTCTTTGATGTCTGAACCCTTGAGTCCCCAAATCTTTCATTCTGAGCCCTTTCAAGAGCTTTTGCACGATTGATCACCTCCTGGAACGAGGACAAGTTTAATACTATCAACATTTCCTTAAGCCTAGGGCGCAAGCCCTCCACGAACCATTCGCAAGCATCTTTCTCAGTAGGCACAAGCTCGGCTGCAAACCTGCTCAGCTTATTAAACTCACATTCGTACTCATACACAGAGCGGCTCATCTGCTTCAAACTCATAAATTCCTGCTTCATTTGGCGGATAAACTGATCCCCAATGTACTTGCTTTTAAATTCTTCTAAAAACAAAGACCAAGTCAACTGGTCGGTTGACATCCTCATGGTGACATTCGTCCACCATATCCTCGCCTGACCCCTTAGTAAAGACACAGCTCCATCTAATTTCTCCACTTCGGAACAGTGGAGACCATCTAACATGATTTTCAAATCATTCAACCAAAGATCCGCTGACACCGGACCTTCATCAGCTTCTCCCTTAAACTCGGGAGCTCCTAAACTTCTCAATTCTTTTGCTACATTAATTCGTGGAGTTAGTGGAGCAGGAGGTTGAAGACGCGTCAGAATAGCGTCTAACGTTCTGAAGAACGTATCTTGATCTTGCACAGGCACTCCTTGAGATGCCTGTTCTTCACCTTGCCTGGCCAGGGCAGGTGAATTACTGCTTTCAGCATGTCTATCTTCTCCCGCTTCACTTCGGGAGCTATTATGTCCGGACATCTAATAAGAATATACACATTGTTCTATTAGCAAAACATCATACTCATACTATACCAGATCAGAAGTTATCACCATTTGTTGGCATGTATTCCATTTAAAGACTCCATAGACTCTGGTTTATGCCTAGAATCGGCTAAACCATAGCTCTGATACCATTAAATGTAACACCCCCAACCCATACCCGACCCGGATATGAGTCAGAGATACTACATTGACTTTAAAACACACTCTTAATAAATAATAGTAAATATTGGGACTTGTATTAAGAAAATACAATAATATACATACTGTAATATAAGTTTACAAAAATATTCAGAGCATACACAACTTAACTCTTTAATTACATGCCAACTGCTATTTACATAACAAAATAACCTACTGATAAGTTGCTTCTGATCTGATGGTTGCAGGAGTAATACTGTCAAGCTGCTTCACCTGTCTCTTCTATTTTCCTCGGATCCTACGTGTGAAACACTCACACGCTAAGTCATCGACTTAGTGAGGCAACAATAATAAGGCAATGTATTGTAATGAATATGTCAAGATCATATGAGATGAGATGCAAACATGTAACTAATCAATGTAGTATACTTTAACAATATCCATACCTGTAAGCGTATGACTGTAACATTCATTATTCAGTATTAATAAGTTTATTGGCCCATGATAGCATATGAGAACCTAAGGTATTTGAGTAATGTGAGGTTGTGCACTATGCTGTCACCACAGCTCGTATAAATGCACCGAAGTGCCCGTAGAATTGCACCGAAGTGCCCGTAGAATTGCACCGAAGTGCCCGTAGAATTTTGTCCATAAGGACCACGTAGAATCCTTTAAGAATCATATACATATACTATGGATCAAGTATGTGTCTTTCAAGACTTCACACAGGTTCCAAGGATATACATATGTCCTAAAGAACCGAGTATACCCTCTACCCTTGGCATGCCAACTATACCTATAGTTCTCATCTACATAACATGGGCTTATACATTTCCCGTAGTTCATATCGCGTAGACATAGTATTTCCATACCTTTAACACATAGGCATATCATTTACATACTTTTATCACATAGTGCATAGAACTTTTCTGCATATTCATGTCATGTAATACATATAAGATGAATTCATGTCATGTAATACATTTAATACAAATTCATGTCATGTATCATAATATGGAATGTAATCATGTGTCAAAATATGGAATCTAGACTTATCACAAGTCTAGAACTGAATATACTACTGTATTCATGTTATGCATATGCACTCACCTATACTTCTTTGCCTTTTCCTCGATCGATCCTACTTGTAGATTGTTCCCGAACTCGAGTAGGCTCGGTATCTACATAAACATAATTTTTTTAAGATGATCATCAGACGTCTGTGTCTTGAAATTAAGCTTTAATAGCTTACTAATTAAAAGAATTAATAGCTTAGTCTTGCTTTCTTTTCTTTCTTCTTCTTTTCTCATGGGGGAATCGGTTCCCCCCCCTGGGGTATCGATTCCCCTTAAGCAATCTGGAATTCATATACGATGAGGGGGTATCGGTTCCCCCCTGGGGGTACCGATTCCCCTCTAGCATTCTGGAAATCATATTCGTTGAAGGGGTATCGGTTCCCCTTGAATGGGTACCGATTCCCCTAACCCAGAAATCCTATTTTTAGCCCGAAAATCATCTAATTTCAACTCAAACATACATATTTCAATCCCTTTACTACTCTTAGCTCTCATACACTTACTTAAACTAATTATTATCCATTAAATACCTCTAAAACTTAGAAATCTAATTCTCCATGTAGCATTTAAGAATCCAACTCAAATTCCAATATGTTCTAATTTGAATTCTAACCCCTCATACTTCTTAATTAGCTTATTGACAAGTCAAAATTCTGATTCAAACATCAAAACCTCATCCATATCAAAATCTCATCTATAAACTCATTTTCCAAATCTATCTCTAAAACCCTAATCTTGTTGTTTTAATGTCATATAAGCTTTCCTTTAGCTTATATAACATCCAAGCTTTCATTTCCAATCATAAAACATCAAAGAAACTATCAAGTTCAGATTCTTACCTTAAATGCAAGCCCAACGTTGAGAGAAGGAAGAGAAGAAAATGAGGAAGAAGGGAGAAGAAATGGGAGGTTCTGGAATACACGTGTTCTCATATACCCCATAGCATTTTATTTAATTAAAAATTCCCCTTGCAAATGACCATTTGGTCCTCACCTTAATCTCATATTTACCAACCTTTATTTTTAAACTATATAATTGTTCTACTTTAATCACCAAATGTTGAAACTTTGCAAATTAATCACTAACCCGGCATGGAGGATGTTACAGATTATGCTTTAATCCATTCACATACAAAACATTATGCAATGTTGATTATCGAGATTAAAAACACATGCATAAAGGTTTTGAAAATGTTATGCATTAAAACTTTATAATATTTAAAAAAAATATATGCATAAACATTAAGAAAAATTTAAGGTCAAAGTTTTGTAAAACCAAAGTTCTTGAAAAATCGATATTAATTGTTAAAGAGATTTCAATTACATTTTAAAAACCAATTTTGACCCAAAAAATTAATATGATGAACTAGAGTTTATAAAACATTACCAAAAATTACTATGTTCATCATACAATATTTTCAACATACATGAGATAAAACATAATCATTTAGAATTATTCAACATTTAAAATCTCATGCATGCATAAACTAAATGAGCAACCAAATAGAATAAAAATATTAAGTTTAGAGGTTACCCATTCATTTTTCATATGTGGCTAGAGCATCTTGAATATCATCATCTTCATCACCATTGTTCCCACACACCTACAAGAGACATTTAAGTAGATTTTGGTATCCAAATTGCTTTGGATCCTTGAACATTAGTTTCAATACCTCTTGTTCCTTTGGAACCCATACTTGTCTAATTTTAAATCGTTTTCCTTTCTTTAAAGGACAAGTATGTTCCTTATGAACATGATAATGACAATGTGAACATATTGTCATTATTGAACTAGATGAATTATTTAAAATGATCTCTTTTTCTTTTGTTAAGCATTCAAGCTTAACTTTCAAATCAAAATTTTCATTTTCCATACTTTCAAATTTCATTTTTGAAAGCTCTAAATCCTTCTTCAAGTTTTCATTTTGATTTTCAAAATCCATTTTCATTTCTAGAAGAAGTTTGTTTAATTTGAAAATATCTTTTTCAAAGTTTTCAGATTTATTTTGAAAGCTCTAACTCCTTTCTTAACATTTCATTTTGATTTTCCAAGTCTGTTTTAGCTTTTAAAAGAAGATCATTTTTAGCAATAAATTTAGAAATTAGATTTTTATATTTGGAGTTCATGGTCTCAAACTCCGAAAATAATTCATCATAAGCATCTTGTAACTCATGAAAAGATTTTGAATTTAATCTATTTGAGTTAGAAGATACCTTTGGCTCTGTGAGAGCTAATAGAGACATCATCTTTATTGGTTTTTCTTCTTCCTTGTCTCTATAGATCTCCTCAAGCTTATCCCACATCTCCTTGGCATTTTAGCAAGAAGAAACTCCTTTATATACATTAGGATCAATTGCACAACACAACATGTGCATAACCTTTGTGTTTTGTTGAGCTTTCTTCCGTTCTTGATCACTCCACTTATTTGCTTTCTTTGTAGGAGAAGAATATCCTTTCTCGATCATCATCCAAACTTCCATATCAAATGCTTGGATAAATATCATCATAAGCTTCTTCCAACGACGATAATTTGTTCCATTGAAGTGTGGAGGCACGTCAATTGGTCTGGATTCTTCCATGGAGAATGAACTGGAAGTGGACGCCATCTTTATCGATTTAACTCTTCCTGGATCTACTCAAGAGGTGGTTAAACCTTCCAATGAGTCAAGCTCTGATGCCAATTGTTGACTTAATCGATTGATGGAAATGGCCAAGAGGGGGGTGAATTGGCAATTAAAATTTTGGTGGAAGCTTTTGCAGAAAATTGAAAATATTTGCACAACGATTTAGAGTGGTTCGACTTTCTCAACCAAAGTCTACGTCCACTACCTTAGCTATCCACACTAAGGATTTTCCAACAAATTCACTAATTTGTTCTTTCTTTTGAGGACAAAGAGTAACCTTACAACTCCCTCAAGAATTATACCCCAAATTCTTGAGCACACTCTTTTTCAAAGAGAAATACACAAATTTGCAAACTTACAAGGAAAACCTCACAAGGTAAGATGTTTTCACAATTCTAGAACAAGAAAATAACACTAAAAAATAATTACAAATGAGCACAAATTGTGTTCTTGAAAGCAAAATGAATATTGAATGAAAAATAAGCTTGAAATGCTCAAACTTGAGGTTTGATGCTTTCTCTTTGATTCTCTCTTGATTCTAGTTTCTTGTTGTTTCTTGTTGTTGATCAATGGATTCTAAGCTTGTTTAAATACACCTTGAATCAATTCTGAACGTTGGGGATCATTAATGAAGTTATTGGATCATTAATGAAGTTATTGGACCCGTTTAAGTGTGAAAACAATTAATATTTCTGCTTGGAGCGTGGGGGGAATCGGTACCCCTTATAGGGAATTGATTCCCTAAGTGTAAAATTCAAATATTTCGACCGTTGAACAGGGGGAATCGGTACCCCCTTGGGGGGGAATCGGTTCCCTCTGAGCATTTTGTTTTTCTCGGAGCCAAACCATTCAGGGGGAATCGGTTCCCTCTGAGCAATCTGGAATTTTTGGCTTTGAAATGGTTCAAAATATTTTGTAAAATTGTTTTGAAATTATTTTAAGTTTAAAACTTAATTTTACACTTGAGTAAGGATTAAAAATGACATTTGAAAGATTGAGAGTAATATTTTGATATTCGAATAATTATATCGAATATACTTAGAAAATCTTTTGGAAAATCTTAAAATTCATTTATCTTAATTTGTTATATCGAAATATCAAAATGTTTTCAACAGACTTGTTCCATCACATTACACCCTTTCACTAAAGACCTGTGACATTTCATCTACGAAATCCAGCTCCTCATCTTCTCCAACGAACGATGTACACCACTTTCCACCACCCACCAATGTCCCATCTATGAATGTTCTGGTTTCCTCATGCGCTTCTGTACTAATTCTGATTGTATGAACGAAACTATTGAAAAAAATGAACACTTTTTCTGGGATCATTGACTCGTATTGCACTTCCAGCAAAATCTTAGCCACATCAAACCGATCTCGATTCTTAGTCTCGTCGTAGATCATAAACACTTTCCCCCCACCGACTACCAATAACTATAAAAAACTTGACACTCCATATAGTTAATGGAACATCCTTTAACGAAACTCAAATCTTAACCTTTATTTTGTTCTCAAAACCTTCAAGTAATTCTAGCTCATCAAACCATGACCGTAACCATTCCTCTCTACGAGACCGCAAGCTTGTCGTTCATGCCTAACTTGAATTTGGATAATCACTAATAAGTTGTGCCAATGACTAACCTTCACGTCAAATCCTTCAGCTCTAAAAGATGTTTGAACAATATCTTCATTGGAGTTGTTCTTGATTTTTCCCACCAGACTACACTCTCTCCACGATAATGCTTGCTTAGGAATAATAATATTTCTGGATGCTACCTCATTTCTCCTGAAAAAATTTGGTGCACTGCCATCTTTAACGTTTACATGAATTAACCCCTCATAATGCCCCCCTTTCAGAACCTTTTTTCGCACTTCCATCTCATGAACCTCTCCATCGCCACTCTTCACTCCTCCCACAACTTCCTAGAAAGACCTAGAATCCCTAAATGCTGGCTTCCATATTTTGACATCTCTATTAACTACGACCCCACTCTTTTTGTTATTAGCCAACACCTTATCATGGAACACTCTTATCTTAAACCCATCCAACACCCTACCATCCGCTCTAAGCATTGTTGTGATCGCTTCTGACTTCTTCCTGAACCTTACAAATGCAAATGTGGAATCCGCATATAACCTTTTCCTACTATTGTACGCAATAAAAACATCAAGCACTGCATCATACGCCTGAAAAGCTTCCTTTAGGGTTGCGACATGGATCCTTTTACTAACATTGTTTATGAAAATCGTGAAATAGCTGGAAACCTGCACATCTCTCTCGCCTGTGGACACCATTTTTTTTAATCAAATTTAGAGAATATTTTCCGATGAACGACCTCTAGGTTTTCATAGACGTTTTTTTGGCCATTAATATTAGAGGTCGTTTGGTCCAGCATTACAATACTTTGCTTTGATAAAATGCATGCTAAGTGGATCAAATTCTTGTGTATAGTAAAAAATAAATATAAACAAAATTCATATTTGAATCACATCAATATTCAATTTTAAGATTTATTCGAATGGGATAACAGTAATAAGTTGCTATAAAAATTATAAGTATCACCATAGAAGTTGGCACTTCCATACGTAGCTTTTATTTTCCCTTTTTAAAATAAATAAATAAATATCAATACATGAAAGCAGATTTCTTAGTTCCACCGAAAGTTTATAGCTTTAAGCCGAAAGAAAAGCTACAAATTGTAGGCATTTATGGGTTGGAACCTCAGCATGCAGCATCCATAGTCATAGATGCAAGGAATTAAGCCGACGGTCTCCAAATTTGCTTTCCAAGTGTTGTTATTTTGGACCTCAGCTATGGATTCCATCTTAATGGCATATGTGCAAGAAGGAAGTTGGAGCTTGATGCAAATGGCTAAATATCTTCCGAAGAATCTTATCCTGATTTTGAAAGAATGAATATGTAGGGAGGACCCAATACTTGAATATTGCCAGCAATTAACCATTTTCCTTAAAGCTCCATCTATAGTACTTCCTCAAATTTGCAGCATCGGCCTATGAAAGATGGAAATAAAATGAGAGAGGAAATCAGCACATAAGCATGAAATAGATCAACATAGATTACTCAAGGATATCTTCAATGACATGAACGGAAATATATAAACCATGAACAAAATGAAATTAAAAATCCACAATGCCAATGCATCTCCACGGTTGCTATCAAAGCCAACTTCACTCGCAAAAAGCAATGCATGTTATTCTCAACAGTTTTTTTTCGTCTTTTTTTTGGGGTGGGGGGTGGGGGGCAAACAATGAATCTCAAAGCTTAGGACAGAACAGGAATCCTGTCACAGAAAGAAGGTATAGCATATGAGAGAATTCTTTTCAATATATGTTGAGGTTGCCATAGTTTGATCCCTATCCACAAGAACTAACAGTCCAGCACTCTTCCAACATAAATAATGCAACAGACAACAGAAAACATTAAGCATATAGATAGCATAGAGACCACTTGCTCTTTCTATATGACTATTGCTAGAAGAACGGTTAAAAATCCAAAGATAAAAGTTAAAAAATGGAATCAAGAAACTCCAAAACTTCATATGCCATTTTAACGAAACCAAAAGGATTTTAAACATATTTACATATATATATATATGAAGGTGATTTTAAACAAATATCTTACTAGATCCAAATATACATGTATCCCGTGCAACTAATTTTCAAAAAGATTCCCCCCCCACCCCTCAATGCTGGCTCCATCCCGGTGTTAAACGACACATATACTTAAGCCAGCACAAACACAACCATCATACAGGAAAACTTCATAGAAACAAGTCTTCTATTAAACTTGAAGATATGACATACAATCACATATTAGGTGCAAGCTCATCAATTTTGAGTCAATCAGTTCAATGGAGTTTTGCAGTCATCTTAGGTTGTGTCTTGGAATGTTCTTAAAACATTTCAAACATGTTATTTAATTCATTAAATGTTATCAATATTTGAAAGATAAAGTACCGTTCTTCAAAATCTATAAGTTTAGGAAAAGACAGATGACAGAATGGAACAATTTAAAGCTTGACAAATACCAGAAGGCACACCGCACACCTAATAGAAATGTGGCAGTCACTGATCCCAAAGTAGATCAATTCATCCATCGGATTTGAATGTTGATGAAAAGTTATTTTAAATGGCTAACGATAACATCAATATACAGAGTCTAATTCGCTGTACTGGATATTAGTTAAAATTACCTTAATAAACTGCAAAGCTTCAACAATGACCAATTGGTTTCTTCCATAGCATTGCCTTACTAACCAATTGCAGGTTACAATAAGAGCCAAAGGGAAAAGAAAATGCTCATTTTTCCAAATGGAGGGAATATGAACATTGGCTGGACAAATTTGAAGACCAACTCTCTCTGACTTGCTAGCATATTCCAAGGCAAAACGAGACAGCATCTTTAAACAGCATAAATTTCTTTCTAGGCATTATATGGAGATGAAAAACTCTCCTTTTGACAGTCTTTGAGACAATTGCTGACTAATATAAACCAAGTCACATCATTGGGTTTGAAGCCAAATTCCACCCCTCTTTGTAGAAGTAAACAGGCCTCATCAAACACGCCCCCTTTGAAACGCCAGCGGATCAAAGTATTACAAGTAATAGCATCGGGATAAATTCCTTCAGCTTCTAATTTGTCAAACAAAATTAAAGTCTCCCTTATACGTCCAGCTCTACTTAAACCGTTTATCAGATCTGGCATTAAACCTCGATGAATCATTTCTCTTAGAAATTCGAGTGCAATATTGACTTTCCCATCCTTACAAAAGCCGTGTATTAATATATTACAAGATATGTTACTTGGAACAAATCCTTTCCTTATCATTTCTTCAAACAATCCCAGGCCTTTTCGATTGCCCCAGCTTGACAAAGGGCTTTTATTAGGCCATTGTAAGTGGTTTCATCAAGAGGGCATCCTCTAAATTGTTGCGGAAGACGGCTATCGGATAGAGCAAAATCGCAACTGATAATTTGAGAAAATAAAAATGAAGATAAAAGAGACACAAAATTTACGTGGAAAACCCCTAAAAATTTAGGGTAAAAACCACGGGCAACGGTAGAAGAATTTCACTATGAGAAAATAGGAATTACAACCTCTCTCGATCTATCAAGGAGAAAACAATGATAATTCTCTTTTGATAAAAAGGAGAAAACAACTTTCAAGAAACTCTCTAAATTCTCTAGTATTGGAAGAAAGCTAGAATGCTTTGGGATAGTTTTGAAGCTAAATGAGCTAGGGTATTTATAGTTGAAACTTAAGGACTAATCTTATAAATACCCTAAAGTTTAGTGACTAAAATTTATAATTTACCCATTTAATTTTCAAATATTATTGCACCTAATTTTGACATTGTTGCACCTAATTTTGACATTACAATATTAGGTGCCTAACTTGAACCAATTTTCCAAGCTTTGACATTTCAACAATCTCCCACTTGAAGATTTGATTGGAACAATCATATCTTCACACCATTCTTTCTACCTTGTACCATCATGTTGCTTACGTCTCTGACAGGCCACAAGAGGATCGACACCAGGTAAATTTATCAGCGTTGACCGCCTTCGTCATGAAATCTGCTATGTTGTCTTTGGTATGGATCTTTTGTATATCTACCGTTCCTTCTTCCACCTTTTCACGAATGAAATGGTACTGAACTCGTATGTGCTTAGTCCTTGAATGAAATGCTGGATTCCTTGCTAGATGCAAGGCGCTTTGACTATCACAAAACAGAGAGACATACTCTTGATTGTGCCCAAGCTCCTCCAATAGCATCTTCAACCAAATTGCTTCTTTACTGGCTTGTGTAGCTGCTACATATTATGCCTCTGTTGTGGACGTAGCCACAACTGACTGCAATTTTGAAACCCAGCTTACAGCTCCACCAGCAACTTTGAACACATATCTTGTAGTAGATTTGCTTTTATCCAAATCCCCTGTATAGTCAGAATCTACATACCCATTGATTAGTAAGTTTGATCTTCCGTAACATAATGCAATATTTGAGGTCCCTTTGATGTATCTTAGGATCCTCTTTACAATATTCCAATGCTCTTTGCCTGGATTCGTCATGTACCGACTAACCACTCCCACTGCTTGTGCAATGTTTGGTCTTGTGCATATCATAGCGAACATTAAACTTCCCACTGCTGATGCATACGGTACTCGAGACATCTCCATCATTTCTTCTTCACTGCTAGGACTCATACTGGAGGATAATTTGAAGTTAATAGGAAGAGGGGTAGAAATTGGCTTACAATCTTGCATGCTAAATCGTGACAAGATTTTCTTCAAGTAATTCTTTTGTGAAAGCCAAATCTTCCTATTACTTCTGTCTTGGTGAATTTGCATCCCTAGAATCTTGTTTGCTGATCCCAAGTCCTTCATTTCAAATTCCCTAGCCAGTTGTGCCTTCAATTCTTCAATATGATCTTTGTTGGGTCCTGCAACCAACATGTCATCCACATACAACAGTAATATAACAAAATCGTTATCACCAGACCTCTTGAAATAAGCACAAGGGTCTGCATTAAGTCTGTTGTATCCAAGGCACATAATGAAGGAATCAAATCTCTTATACCAACACCTCGACGCCTGCTTTAGACCGTACAGAGATTTGTTCAACCTGCAAACCAAGTTCTTCTTTTCGTCTTCTTCAAAACCTTCAGGCTGGAGCATATAAATCTCTTCTTCAAGATTTCCATGAAGAAAAGCTGTTTTAACATCTAGCTGTTCCAAATGTAAATTCAATGTAGCACACATTGCCAAGACTACTCGAACTGTTGTTAGTCGAACCACAAGAGAAAAAATTTCATTGAAATCAATACCTTCTTTCTGAGCATATCCTTTGACCACCAGTCTTGCACGATACCTCTCAACTTGATCGTCACCATTTCGCTTGATTTTGAAAACCTATTTGTTACCAATTGGCTTCCTTCCTTGTGGTAGTGGCACAAGGTCCCATGTATTATTTTTATGAAGGGCTTCGATTTCTTCTTGCATCGCCATCATCCACAGTGAAGCATCTGAGCTGTTTATTGCCTCCTGGTATGTTGATGGCTCACCGTCCTCTGTTAAAAGGCAGTATGCAACATTTCCTTCTATAACATAATCTGAGTGCCAATTGGGACGTCTTCTCACACGATCTGATTGACGAGTTGTTGGAGCTTCAGAACTCTCTGGTTCTTGTTCATCATGTGCTGGTTCTGCAGAAGAATCTCCTTCTTCAAACTCTTTTTCCACATGTATCTGAGTAGTCTTTGACTTTTCAGCGCTATCATCGTCTTCTTTTCTTTATAGTTTATCTTCTACAAAGATAACATCCCTGCTAATGATCACTTTAAGGGCAGTGGGATCCCACAAGCGATACCCCTTTACACCATCAGCATACCCCAAGAATTTGCATTTCCTGGATTTTGGATCCAGCTTTGAAATTTCTTGGGCATTGTACATCACGTACACAATACTTCCAAATACATGGAGGTTTGAATAATCAGCTGGTTTACCAGTCCACATCTCCATTTGTGTCTTTAGTTCTATTGCAGTTGATGGAGCTCGATTCACCAAATAACAGGCGTTATTGACTACTTCTGCCCAGAATGATTTTTCTAGGCCTGCATCCCTCAACATTGCTCTTGTTCTTTCTAACAAGGTTCTGTTCATCCGCTCTGCCACTCCATTTTGTTGAGGAGTGTTCGCCACTGTGAACTATCTTTTGATGCCTTCTTTCCTGCAAAAGTCATCAAATTCTTCGCTTGTGTATTCTCCTCCATTATCTGTTCTGAAACACTTGATTTTATTTCCAAAATCAAGTTCCACCCGCGCTTTGAAGTTTTTGAAAGTTGAAAACACATCGGACTTCTTCTTAATAGGGTACACTCAACATCTCCTAGAGTAGTCATCAATAAATGAGACAAAATATTTTGCTCCGCCTAGGGATGTAACTGGCTTGCCATACGTCAGAGTGAACCAGTTCTAGAACACTTTTGCCTCTAGAATTTGATGTGTTGAATTTCAACCAGTGATGCTTACTTGTTATGCAATGCTCACATAAAGTAAGTGAAACTTTTGTTAAGCCTGGAAGTAGCTTTTGCTCCACAAGGACTTTCATTCCTTGTTCTGACATGTGTCCAAGTTTCTTATGCCATAGTATTGCAGAATATGAACTACATGAGGCAACAGAGGCTTCTGCTTCTAGCAATGTCTCTCCCTTCAACATGTACAAGTTTGCAGCTATATTTTCACCTTTCAGCACCACAAGCGCTCCACGGAACACCTTAATGATTCCTTTCCGTGTTTCAATCTTGCTAGCATTATTATCCAACAATCCGTAGGATAATAAATTTTTCTTCAGACCTTTCAGGTGCCGCACATCTCGAACAACTTTAATTGTTCCATCATACATCTTCAATTTGATGGTTCCCACACCAACGATCTCTAAGGCATGATCATTGCAACTATACACAGATCCTCCTGAGACAGGTTCATAATGATGGAACCATTCTCTTCTTGAGGTCATGTGATATGTCGCTCCCGAATCAATGAGTCATATATCTGCAAATTGTTTTCTTCCTTCCACGGTGGTTGATGCTTCACAGCATAAAGCATCTCCATCATCTGAAGTGTTTGCGGTATTGCCTTGTGGATTAGAGTTTTTATTTAGACTCCAACAATCCTTCTTCAAATGACCCTTCTTTCCACAGTTATAACACTTTAAATTTTTCTTGCTCCTCGACTTCGATCTACCATGTTTGTGACTGCTGCTTTGGCCACGTTCCGTTGATCTCCCTCTCATCGTTGTCAATGCTTCTGCTTGTTGCAGATTTACTTGTCTGTCTTCCTTGTTCTTGTGCCGATTTTCTTCTTGTAGAACAACAACTGCAACGTCATCGAAGACTAGACTGGTGACATTATTGTTTGTCAAGTTGATGATGAGTTGATCATACGAATCCGGTAGACTTTGAAGTAGAAGTTCAGCACGTTCTTGTTCTACTATTTTACAGCTTAAGGATGTAAGCTGAGAAAATAAAGTGTTCAGTGTGTTTAAGTGATCCGTCACTGAAGTAGATTCTGACATCCGAAGAGTGTACAATTTCCTCTTAAGGAAAATTTTATTGTGCAACGATGTGGCCTCGTGCAATTTGGTGAGATGATCCCATATCTCTTTAGCTGTCTTCTTCTCCTCGATGCTTGACAATACTTCATCTGCTAATGCTAGATTAAAGTTTGCCATAGCATTTCCGTCCATCTCGTTCCATTTGTTGTCATCTGCGAAATCCATCGGCATTTCATTGATAACCGCTAGACACCCGTCTTTCCTCAGGATGGCCTTCATCTTCAATTTCCACAGTGAGAAATTTCTCCCATTGAACTTTTCAATATCAAATTTCGTTGCCATTGCTTCGTTTACGGATAGCTCCACTATTTCACTATCGTGAATAGTTCTCTGGAACCTTCAAAGAATGGGTAATAACTTCTTACTTTCTTATGTTGGAGGATCCACCTTTTGGTGGCAACCACAAAGACAATAACAGATATTACACACTCTAATCTAGCTCTGATACCAATTGTTGCGGAAGAGACTATCGATAGAGCAAAATCGCAACTGATAATTTGAGAAAATAAAATGAAGATAAAAGAGACACAAAATTTACGTGGAAAACCCCTAAAAATTTAGGGTAAAAACCACGGGCAACGGTAGAAGAATTTCACTATGAGAAAATAGGAATTACAACCTCTCTCGATCTACCAAGGAGAAAACAATGATAATTCTCTTTTGATAAAAAGGAGAAAATAACTCTCAAGAAACTCTCTAAATTCTCTAGTATTGGAAGAAAGCTAGAATGCTTGGGATAGTTTAGAAGCTAAATGAGCTAGGGTATTTATATTTGAAACTTAAGGACTAATCTTATAAATACCCTAAAGTTTTGTGACTAAAGTTTATAATTTACCCATTTAATTTTCAAATATTATTGCACCTAATTTTGACATTGTTGCACCTAATTTTGACATTACAATATTAGGTGCCTAACTTGAACCAATTTTCCAAGCTTTGACATTTCAACATAAATAACATTTCATTTACAAGCTTAAGTGCTGCTTTGATCTCACCCACCTTAGATAAACACAATCAGAGTGTTGTATGTTACTTTGTTGGCATTAACACCCTCAACCATCATCCTGTGAAAGAGATCCAATGCCACTTCCATTTGATTGACCTTGCATAAACCAGATATTAGTGAATTAAATGTAGACATATCAGGCTTGCCCTTTTCTAGACATTTCATCAAACATTTCCCGCCAATGATGGATTTTACCATCATTGCATACTGCATTCATTAGGGTATTATACACAACAGTATTAAAGCCGACTCCTTTTGCCGACATTTCGCTCAGCACGTCTGGTCATATCCCTAAGCAGTGAGCGTGCAGAATCTACTTCGTTATCCATACAAAGGGATTTCATTACACAAACCAAATGTATGAACACTGGGAGATATACCCTTATTCAATGTCATAAAAAAACATTCAGAGTAACCTTGTGACATTTCCCAGCTACCAGAATACTTAAGACAGTATTGTAAGACCTAAATGTTGGTTCACACAAATAAACACTCTTCATATCCAATAACAATCTAGTAGCCTGACCAGGAAAACCGGCTCGTCCATAACATTTCATGATCAAAAGGAAGAGGGATTCTCTAAAAACGACCCCTTTTTCTTTCAATTGCGTCAATAACTTATTATGACCTTAAAGTCCTTAGCTGCCCCAAGTTTTTCAATAAGAACATAATACACATCAAATGTATGGCAATATCCAGTATGCGAATTGTTAAAAAAAAATGGGAACATCAAGTGGCAATTTAAGTAATTTAGAAAGCTGAAAAGGAGTAGTCTTATTGAATGATTTTTCCAAGTTCATCGTGGTTAAATGGTTTGATTTTTAAGTATATTATTAAAATCATTGTAATCTTAAAATTTTAAATATAAAGATAATTAAACTAGAAGTACAATGGGATAAATGACTGAAGAAAAAAATATGTAAAAAGGATAAAATTGTTAAGATGGAGGTCAGGAAGTATTATGTGGTACGTAAGTGCTGAACAGAAATAAAAATAAAACATTATCACTAACACAAATACACGACAAACAAGAGCGGACACATTACTTAAAGTCCAACCAAATTTCAGGCTAGGTGTCAATAGCACACTAATTTTTAGTAAATTAGTTTGTAAATTTTTAATCAATATATGATAATTGGAATTATTTAATTTTAAGTAAATTAATTTGTAATTAAAATTAAAATATTATAAAAAATTATATAAACAAAATATGATATAGAAATAATATATATATATATTGAATTGAAAGGAGCATAAGACATTAGGCTAACATTGCAGATCAGTGACTTCATGGAGAGAGCTAATATCAGAGGAGAGCAGGTCCACAACTTTCACTGGGAGAGAGTCGAATAACAGCAGGTTGAAGCGATGAGGCAAGGCGAGCTTAGTCAGTTTGTCAGCAACTGTATTGCCAGAATGGGGAGTCTATTGAAATTTAACCTCCCAAGCACGGTTGGTCGAATAACAATGAATATATGATTGTGTCAAAGTTTACATAAAATAATGTTTAAATATATCAAAATTTAAATAAACATAATATTTTAAAAATAATTATAACATGAACACATTATATATAATTTTTATACTATTAAAGTTTTAAAAATAGAAATAATTAACACCAAACTAATAAATTTACTACTTCCTCTTCAGTCAATTCAATTTGACAGTCCAGCGAATTCGTCCAATTGTTCAATCCCGGTTAGCTCCCGTGTGATGAAGGAGGACGTCATTGTCTTCAATCAAGTGTAAAATAAGAAATGCCAATTTTAGGGAGAAATGCGGTAGGTGAGTTGCATCCTTTACCACATAAAATTCCACCGTCAACACCTTTTTTTTTGTCCAAAACCCTAAAGATTTTGTTCAATCCCAGAAACAACTAAGAGAGGTAGAGGAAGGCCTAAAAATGGAAGGGCCCTTTCTCAAGCTCCATTAACAGGTTCGAAGTGCTTAATTCTGTTGAGGAATCTCCTACTATTGATGTTCCACAAAGGAAGCCTAGAGCTGCAGCAAAGGGAGTTTCAATCTTGGTTAAGGAGTTAAAATCAAAAAAGAAAGATCACCTAGACAAATCTAAGTCAAACCCTGTAGAAAGTCAAAAGGGTTCCTTGGGAGCCTCTTCACATGATAGTTATTTCTGGAACTTAGAGGATTTAATAATCCTCTAAAACAAATAAAGTGCTCCTTAGAGCCTTCCAAAATAAAGTGGATGTACTTTGTCTTTTGGAGACAAGAGTTAAACTGGAAAAATCAGAGGCTATTCTTAACTCTAAACTCTTCAACTTGGAATGTTTGCACAAACTATGATCATGCCATCAACGGAAGAATTTGGATGCTATGGAGGAAGGGTATTGATCTTTCAATAATTCAGGTTTCTAACCAATGTATCACAGCTCAAGGTTCTGCTTTTGGCAATCCTGTCTTCATCACAGCTATTTATGGTAGTAATGAGGGAATTTCTCGAAGACAAATGTGGCAATCTTTGAAGGATGTTAGTATTGTTGTTAACCAATATCCATGGGTCTTAGGAGGAGACTTCAATATTTTTCTGCATTCTCATGAAAGTTCAGACCATGAGCTATTAGGCCCTTATTCTTCTCCTGACATGATGAATTTCAAGAGTTTACTCATGAGCTTAACCTTTATGATCATCCTTTCTTTGGGCCTAAATACACTTGGAGCAACAAGCAACATGAATTTTTTCTTGCAAGAAAACTTGATAGAATCTTGATAAATCCTTGTTGGGACTCTTTCTTCCGTCACTCCTTTGTGGAATTCCTTGCTCCAGGTGTTTCTGACCATAGTATGGCCATCATCTGGCTCTCAAAAGAGTCCCCTGCAACCAGACCAAAACCTTCCAAATTTTTTAATTTTTGGGCTTCTCACCCTCAGTTCCTTAATGTTGTTAAAATTCTTGGTCTCAAGATGCTCATGGCAATCCTATGATGATTTTATTCTCAAAACTTAGAAGACTCAAAGATTGCCTAAAGAACTTCAACAAAGATAACTTCAGCAAGATTTCGGACCGTGTGAAATTAAAGAGAATTGAGCTGGAAAATCAGCAACTTCTCACTCTCAAAGGAGAGGAATCCATTGAAAAAAGAGCTTGAAATTCAAGAACAGCTAAAGAATCTTGAACAAGCTGAATCAATGTTCCTTAAGCAAAAGGCAAAATTCCAATGGTTAAAGAAGGAGATACAAACTCTAAATTTTTCCATTCCATTGTGGCCTCTAAGAACAAGATGGATACTATAAGAGTCCTTCTTGATGATAGAGGTAATAGGCTTGAAACTTTTGATGCCATGGCTAATGAAGTCACTTCTTTTTACATCAAGTTACTTGGTACTGATGACCCTTTGGTCAAGGAAATGGGTTCTTCCATTCTTCAAGAACTCCTTAACTATTCTTTTTCCCCTGAAGCTACTCCCTCTCTTGTTAAGGAAGCCTATGCTGATGAAATTAAGAATGCTTTATTCAATCAAGGCAATGAAAAAGCCCCTGGTCCGGATGGATTCTCTTCTTTTTTTCTTTAAGAATTGTTGGTCAATAGTGGGAGAATGGTTGGTTGACCCTTGTTCCCATATGTAATGGGGTAAGGGGAGGTAAGATAGTAGGCTGCCCCCAACACCAGGTTGAGAGCAGCTTCCGTAGAAGACCTCCGAATTATGAAATGCCCTCCGTGGGACTCGATCCCACGACCTCAAGGTTAAGAACCTTGTGCTCTACCAACTGAGCTGGATAGTCATCTCTGGGAGAAGACATTATTAATGCAGTAAATTATTTTTTCAGCAATAATTATATTCACCCAGCTTTCAATTCCACTATTATTCCTCTTGTCCCCAAAGTTCCTAATCCTTGCAATATTAAAGACTTCAGGCCAATCTCATGTTGTTCAGTCATCTACAAGATTATTTCTAAAATCATTTTCACTAGATTGACTGAATACCTGCCTGATATTATCTCTTTAAACCAGTCTGCCTTTATCCGAGGTCGTGATATCATCGATAATGCTTTTCTTGCTCAGGAGATAGTGAAAGGATATGGTAGGAAATCCATCTCTCCAAGATGCTCAATGAAGATTGATCTTCATAAAGCTTTCGACTCATTGCATTGGAAATTCTTATTATCAATCCTTAAAGGCCTCCATCTTCCTCAAAAATTTATTGACTGGATACAAATCTGTTTCTCTCAAGCCAAGTACTCTATTGCTTTTAATGGTACTTTAATAGGCTATTTCAAAGGGGCCAGAGGTATAAGACAAGGGATCCTTTATCCCCTTATCTTTTCGTTCTAGCAATAAATGTCCTCTCCAAAATGCTAAATATTGCAGCTTGCAAATGAGTCTTTGCTCTTCACCCAAAATGCAAGAAAATTGGGTTAACTCATCTCTCTTTTGTAGATGATTTACTGATTTACTGATTTTCTGCAAAGGAAATAATGATTCAATAGCTGGAGTATTGAGTGTTCTCCATCAATTTTACAAAGTTTCTGGACTTCACTTAAATCCCTCCAAATGTGAGATCTTCTCAACGGGTATCTCTCCTAGGGAAATTGAGAACTTTAAAATCATATATGGCTTTAAAACAGGTTTCCTGCCTGTTAGGTACCTAGGAATACCTCTTGTTACTCGAAAACTTTCTCTGAAAGATTGTGAACCTCTCCTTGATAAAATCAGGCAAAGGCTTCACCACTGGTCTACAAGAAACTTAAGTTATGCTGGAAGACTTGAGCTAATTAGATCAGTTCTTTTTAGTGTCAGTAATTTCTGGTGTAGATAATTAATCCTCCCAGCTACTGTCTTAAAATCAGTTGATCAATTATGCTCAAGGTTCTTTTGGAAAGGAGCGAACAAATCAGCTGCTGGAGCTAGAGTTAGTTGGGACCAAATCTGTCAGTTAAAATCTGAAGGTGGATTAGGTCTGAAAACACTACCACTTGGAACAAAGCTTGCATTATGAGCCTTATTAGAAAGATCCTAGTTGGAAATGGTTCGCTCTGGGTTGCTTGGCTAAATAGCTATGTTTTCAAGGACCAAAACTTCTGGCAGTTTAACATTGGATCTAATATCAGCTGGAATGTTAAAAGAATTCTGAAAATGAGAAATTCTGCATTCCCTCTTTTTTCTTCTAGGTTTCATCAGGTGAAGGAAATTTGGGGGAAAATCAGATTGCAAGGTTAAAAAGTGTACTGGCACCGTTTAGTATGGTACCCTATGCACCTTCCAAAGCATAGTTTGATTTCTTGGATGGCCATCTTAAACAGGTTACCAACTTGTGATCGCTTGCAACGCATGGGATTAGTCACTGCTGGTCTGTGCGTCAACTGCAGGGTTTTCAACGAAAGCAGGGATCACTTGTTCTCTCAATGCCCCTTGGCTATTGAACTCTGGAAATCTGTTATTCTTTTGAATGGTATGAACTACACTGCAATGACTTGGGAAGAAATGGTCTCTCACGCAAGCTCTATGTGGAAAAGGAAGTCTTTAATTACCACTATTCTGAAAATTTCTTGGAATGCTTATATCTACTTTTTGTGGCAAGAACATAACCGCAGACTGTTTCAAGGAAGATCTCGAACAGTTGACAACTTGCTCAAGGAAATCATTGAAATAGTTAGTATAAGACTTAGAGGAAAAACTATAAATAGACTTGATTGCACTAACTTCCATCTTTGTAATGCTTGGAGTATAGTTTAACCATGTTCCTTTGTTTGTTTGTGATACTCCTTGCTTTGATTGGTGATTGGTTGTAAATGTACTTTGTTCTTGGATAATAAAATTATGATTTATCCAAAAAAATATGTGACCTCATAGCTACTGTACTGCCAATAACATTTTGTTCATTAACAATAGCTTCTACTAAACACCATTACTTCCCATCTTTTGACTACAGAAGTAAGTTCTTCTACGGTATTTCATTGCTAGATTTGTAATTTGTATTCAAAGTTTTATCTCAAAATGAATGTTTCAGTGAAGATCAAACCATTTCGATCATATTAGGTATATCATATATAAAACCACAATAATGATGTTGGAATCTAACGGTTCAAAATTTAAAATCTATTAGTGTTATAACTTGTGATTCGAATTTGGTTTGATTTGGTTTAAAAAAATTGTACTATAATTCGTTTGTTGAAAAAATAATTATCAAATATTAAAAATATTTTCGGGCCATGTCTTCTCATGAAATGACCATTTATTTATATTTAATAGAAAATTGATTTTCTTGAATAAATGGATAAATCACCCATTTGGCCATCCATCCTCCACCCAAGTCTCATAAACTTCCCAAAACTCCTAGTTTCTTGTAAACAAGGTCTAAAATCCTTCTAATTAGCCCAACAAAAACTTAAAACCCAACATAAATTACCTATCACTACCCCAGACCACGACCACGACCACGACCACGACCACGACCACGACCACGACCACGACCCGACCCGAGACGGGACGGCGGCGGCGGCAGTGCGCGAGAGTCCCCCTTGTTCTCTTCCACTCAACAAGGAAGTGGGAAATCCAAGCCTTAAATACCCATTCCCAATAGTATTTCCAATACTATGTGGGATTGAGCATTGCAAACACTTGGGAATCTTTTACACTATCGCAACACATTCTTTATTGTTTCAAACTAAGATCTTACAAATGGCTTGGGAATCTTTTACACTATCGCAACACATTCTTTATTGTTCCAAACTCCACGTGAATTTGGAATAGTTAAAATGTAATCTTATTTTGGATTTTTCACTATCGCAACACTTTTTCACTATCACAACAACACGTTTTTCAAACTCTCGCAACACATTTTAACTATCGCAACACATTTTTCAAAATCGCTTTGTGAATCTTACAATCGCGTTGCGAATCTGGATATTCGCGTTGCGAATTTGGAAACTGAGTTGAAAAATTAGAGTTCGCGTTGCGATTTTGTTGGTCATTTTGGCAAATCCAAAAAAAGTTGGTTAAAATCGTATATTATAAGACATTTTCGGTCACTGAGATTATTTTCTCTTTTAAAAATCAGATCGTTATAATTTTATTTGTAGTTTTATTAAGTTTTGGGGCCGTAACCACTTAGGTCCCCCATTATTCTATATCTATGTGATTTATATAATAAGGATGACATATTCTTATTAAATGCTCTAAATTGAAATAATATTATCTATATAATATATATTAGTTTATTAAATAAAAAATACTACAGGAAACTACAAGTTAATGATAAAAATAAATACAAAATAACACATTTTACTTGATTCGTAATCTGGTAGCAAAGTTAAAAAAAAATTGTAATCGGTTAGCATCTCTTCAGTCAATCCTCAACCAACCAATCCAATAAAAAACGAAATACTAAACACACAGCTTCCTGCTTTGTTTTTGCAATACTTTCACCCTCAAGTTCTTTCTCCAAGTCTCACCAACAATGGAGGTCAACCAAGACGGGCATGAATTCATCTTTCGGTCCACCCTCCCTGACATTTACATCCCAAATCACCTTCCTTTGCATACTTACTGCTTTGAGAACCTTTCCAACTTTAAAGATCGTCCTTGCTTGATCCACGGTCCTACTGGGCGGATATTTACTTATGCCCAAGTCGAGCTCACTTCTCGTAAAGTGGCCGCCGGTCTCAACAAATTCGGAATCCAACAGGGAGATGTCATAATGCTTTTGCTTCACAACTCCCCCGAATTCGTCTTTGCTTTCCTGGGTGCATCGTTCCGTGGAGCAACCGTCACTACCGCCAATCCCTTTTACACCCCGGCGGAGATCGCCAAACAGGCGACGGCGTCGAAATCTAAGCTTATTATAACTCAAGCAGTTTATGTAGAGAAAGTGGAGAATTTGGCTAAAGAGAAGGACATGAAGATCATAACGATAGATACGCCTCCGGAGGGTTGTCTGCATTTCTCGGAGTTGACTCAGGTAGACGAGGATGAAATCCCAGCCGTGAAGATCAACCCTGACGATGTAGTGGTCCTTCCCTTCTCATCGGGAACTACGGGGTTACCAAAAGGGGTGATGCTGACTCATAAAAGTCTCGTGACGAGCGTGGCCCAACATGTTGGTGGAGAGAATCCCAACATATTTTTCCATGATAGAGATGTGATTCTCTGCGTGCTGCCTCTGTTCCACTTATATTCACTCAATTGCGTGTTGCTTTGCTCTTTGAGAGCAGGGGCTTCAATCTTGATTATGCAGAAGTTTGAGATCGTGACTTTTATGGAGCTTGTGGAGAAATACAGGGTAACCGTCGCCCCTTTCGTTCCGCCAATTGTTTTGTCCATCGTCAAGACTCCAGACATTGATAAATACGACCTTTCCTCTATCCGGATGGTGATTTCGGGCGCTGCTCCGATGGGAAAGAAGCTAGAGGATGCTGTTAGAGCCAGGCTTCCAAACGCTAAACTGGGACAGGTAAACATAACATTACTTTGTTGTCTAGTATACTTTATTAAGCATGATATCAATACGTTTACGTCAGATTTGGAGAGTTGTAGATTGGGTTTCATATGAAACGAAAATGTTCTCATTTTGGTATCGATTAGGGGACTAACTGCAATGCTAATGGGATCGAGTGCAGGGCTATGGGATGACTGAGACAGTGTGGCACTGAACTTAGCGTTTGCGAAGAGCCGTGGGAGACAAAATCTGGTGCATGTGGCACAGCCGTAAGGAATGCAGAAATGAAGATCATGGATCCTGAAACCGGAACGTCGCTTCCGAGAAATCAGTCGGGAGAAATTTGCATTCGGGGTAGTCAGATCATGAAGGTATACTGTATACACCACTTAAATATACTACTCTAAACACAAGTATTAATTTGTTGGTTAACATAATATACACTTCAATCTTTTTAACATATCCTTGAATAAGCTCCCATCCTTAAATTCATACTTAAATACAACCTTAAAATAAATTCCAAATAAAAACTTGGGTGTTGAAAAAATGAAAATCGGAATTTATAAAACAAAAAGTGATATAATAATATCGTTTGGTATGTTTGTGAATATAATTAGTTGTTTGATTAAAGTATATCTTGATTTTTTTAAACTGTTTTTTTGTAATTTTAACTTGAAATCATAATATTATATTGTTTCCAATAAAATATAAATATTTAGTTTTCAATAAAATATAAATACGGTAATTTCAAATGTTCGAAAATACATTTATATATTAGTTAGAAAGTTTAATGGGCCAGCTGCTTTTGTCTCATTCCGTATTTTGTTTGGTGGTATGTAGATAATTAGTACAATTATATTATAAAAAATAATAATAATTTAAAAATATTAATTATATAAAAATGATACGAATTAATAAAATTAAATTAATTTAAATTCATGCAAATGGATTCTCTTACAAGAAGTTCAACACTATCTTTTACGGCATTTAATTGGTAATGAATTGAATTGGATGCAATAAGTCATTGTTGGATATTAAATTTGTTCATATTTTTTAAGGTATTAGTTTAATGGGTTGTCATATAGTTGGATTGTGTTTTTAATTTGTACTTTGTGTAATCATTATATTGATTGATCCATAAGTTTTATTAAAAAACTATCACCCTTATTTAAATAAAAATATGTATCTTTATTAATAATTATGTAGCGCTAGAATTAATTATTAGAATTTTATTTTGGAGTTTAAGTATTTAATAAGTTATGCAACATCATTTTGATCTAGGTTATCTTAATGATTTGGAAGCTACAAAAAGAACGATAGACAAATATGGATGATTGCATACCGGAGACATTGGCTATATTGATGACGATAATGAGCTATTCATTGTTGATCGATTGAAGGAATTGATCAAATACAAAGGCTTTCAGGTGGCACCTGCTGAACTCGAAGCAATGTTGATTTCTCATCCCAACATCTCTGATGCCGCTGTTGTACCGTAAGTCTCCCTCTTAGCATAACCTCATATTTAAAATATACTACCGAACTATGAGTTTTATTTCATATATTCGTATGTATTTCAGTATGAAAGATGAAGCAGCTGGAGAGGTTCCTGTTGCATTTGTTGTGAGATCAAATACAAAGGCTTTCAACCTGCTGAACTCGAAGCAATGTGATTTCTCATCCCAACATCTCAATGCCGCTGTGTACCGTAAGTCTCCCTCTTAGATAACTCATATTTAAATATCATACCGAACTATGAGTTTATTTCATATATTCGTATGTATTCAGTATGAAAGATGAAGCAGCTGGAGAGTTCCTGTTGCATTTGTGTGAGAAGGAATTTCTAACATCAACGAGGATCGATCAAACATTCATCTCAAGTAACGTCGAAATTCTCTACAACATCCAACCCAGTAATCAATTATGATCGAACTATTATATTTATGGCATCCATGGTTTGATTTATTATTGCTTAGGTGTGTTTTACAAGAGGATAGCTCGAGTTTTCTTCACGGATGCGATCCCTAAAGCTCCCTCAGGCAAGATTTGCGGAAAGATCTACGAGCAAAGCTTGCTGCAGATGTACCCAACTAGCCGAAATCAATCATGTATTGTCTTGTCTGCATACCAATGCTATCAACAGATGTGGAATTCTTTTTTTCCTCCATCAACTTGGGAACAAAATATACAATAAAGTGTTGTACTGGTGGCGTTTAATGCTAAGGAGTTGAATTTGTTACTTTTGGGAAACCACGAATTGAGGATCAGAGGAAACTGTTACGCTATTGGAGTTTTAGTGAAACGTGGTTTATTTGTTTCTAATTTGTTTTTCTATCCCCGTGTTTGTGAACAACATCACTCCTTCAATCCATTGGAAACCGCTTCAACAAATCTTTCTCCACCATGGAAGAGTAGTGGATACTTTATTTCACAAAGATAGAGGAAATCGTTTAATAAAAAAGAAAAACGTAGAATGAGTTTTATTTTCTTCTTTTCTTTTATGTTTGTTGAGTTGTATATAATTCAGTTTTCTTTAATGAATGATATAATAATTTACACTCAAGTGGTTGGGCTTCAAGTGCATGAACTGGTGGGGGAATAAAGCCTGAACAAGTTGAATGAGGAGATGGAAGCGATGAAAATCATTGCCACATTGCTACGAAGCCACAGAACAGCGACCCTCCGATTTGGACGCAGAATCGAGTGTATTTATCGCACCACTTGAGCCATTGGAAGTTCTCTGTCCCGTTACTACCAAAACTGAATTCTCCGTTGCCGCTAAGTTCCCTGCAAACATTACGTATACTGCTGCCTGACAAGGAATTCAAATGAGATAAATAAGATGAGCAACCCCCCAAAAAAATACTTTCAATTTTAATCATTGAAATTATGCATCATATCAAACTAACCACATAGATATGAATCATCCTAAAAGTCTCACCATTAGATATGTGTAAGATTGCAGTGAGCTTAATTTTTACCCACGTAACTAAAAACACAAGTCTTACTTTTTACCTATATTAGAAAATGGGTAAAAAAAATATACCTGATCCAAAATAAAACGAAGCCAAGTTAGACATGTGTAAGATTGCAGAGAGCTTCCTTTGCACCAAGCTGAGATGAAGAACAACTTTTGAAGCAGGTTATAGCAGCAGCCAATGAAGTGATATACACCAACCCACTGTAAAAGATGATAAAAACTTGATCAATCTCGGTTTTTTTTTTTATACAAGTAATGGATAGATGATAAAAAGTCTTACACGAGAGCGCGTAAATCCTTAAAGGAAGCTTTCTTTTCGATATAAAAGACGACCTTCTTTGAGAATCGAAACCAACTAAACAAGCAGTCAAACCAACATCAATATGGCAGTAAACCTAAGTAAGGCTTCCGTTTTCTGAATCCCCAATTCCATTGCCCCCCTTCTCTTCCCCTACTTCAATCACTTCTCCAACTTTATATAACGAAGATTGCGAAGCCAATAACACTGGAAAACTGGTGGTGTAGGAATTCTCCACGACGATACATATATAACTGAGTGCTAGCTATAAATTGACACAACCCTACCCGAAGCTTCTTTGCTTTTCCCAACCTTTCTAGTTATTGTCACGAGCATTCGGCTCCATTTATTAAATTGGACGTGAAAGCTTGTGCTCAAATTAAAAATAATTAAGCTGAATCAAGAATTGTATAATTTCAGTTAATAAAAATGGATTAGGACAGAAGACTTCCCATCTAAGTGAATTTAGATATTGGGACCATGCACAAATTATGGAGTTAATAGAAACTGACTCTCCAGTTAGTTGGAACATCCAACTGCATCATAAATACAAGAGTGTTGTCATTATACGCTTCTAAATTTATAATACAAGTCCTTGTATTATGCTAAAAATTTATTTTAGTTTCTTTATTATTTAATGTGATATTTTAGTCCTCGTATATTTGGAAAAGTAATATTTTAATTCAAAATGTTAAAACTATTATTAGTTGGATTCAAATATTGAGTTTAAATACCTCTTAAGTTTCTGTTAATTTATAAATTTAACAATTTGATCCTTCTCAATAAAAAAAAGTAATTTAATCCATATGTATTTTAAAAGTAAGCAAATAAGGATGCTCTATTACCTAGTTAAATTTTTTCGTTAGTACATGACTCCAACACTAATTTGATTTCTTTTCAAAAAAATAAATTTATAAAAAATTTAAAACAATTATTAAAAGAATCTCAAATTTTAAAAATCATTAAAAATGCTAAAAATAAATAAAATTCAAAGAAACTTATTAAGATATATAAAAAGGAAAAGCTAATAAAATTATGAAAAAGCATACAATTTCAAAAAGAGAATACAAAAAATAAAATAATGTTATATAAAAACATTACCTTGATTTAAGTGCTTGTCCTATTTTTTCTTTTTTCTTTGGTTATTGGCAGTCTATTTTCTTCTTTATCTTTGTCATCGACGGTGATACTGGCCTTGATGTTAGTCGTCGATCTTCGATATTCATTGTTTTTCTTTTCTTTTACTATAGTGTATCTTTATTTTTTTGTTTTTTAATTTTTAATAGTTTTACCTTTATGATACATATATCTCTGTCTTCATGGCACATTTTCAATCATTTGGTTGTTGTTTTCATTTTTCTTTTTTCTCAGGATTGGATTTGACATCGTCACGACTAATTAAGATGGCGTTTATTTGTTATCATACTGATCTTCCATGCTTTGGACCATCGTATTGAATTTAGATACATGATTTGTGTTTGTGTATAATTTTTTCATGTCGCTCGACTCTAATTCGCGGTTTGTCTGTAGTCTTTCAATAGATTGATCTCATTTTGTGGTCATTTGCCGATGCAGTTAGATCTATTCGTATCTATATTTTGTTTGAGTTTATTTGGTTAGGTTTTTAATCTTTTTCTTGTATGATCCTTTTGTGATCTTAAGTGACTAGTTTTCTTGTGTTAATGGTTATAGTAAAATGTCTTTATTATGTTTTTAGCTTACGCTTATAGACTTATAGTTATAAACCTTTTTTGTAATTTGTATATATATATTTTTAATAAAACTAGGGCCTTGTAGTTAAAAAAATATTACCTTGTTTTCAAGAATAAAAAATATTTTAAAAATAAAATATATAATATTGAAAAAGTTATAAAAATGTTACTGAAAAATTTAAAATTATGTTCAAGATAAAAACATCAAATACAAAATGATTATATAAAAAGCTTTTTTAATAAGGATACATATAAAAGCAACGAGAACACAACTCATGCTCATAAAGGTAATTATCATTATTATTATTTAAAGGTACTTGAAAATTGTTCAATAATTTTTTCACATTTTGAAGATTATTTTAAATAATGTAGTTTTTAAAAAAAATTATTAATTTTCCACTTATACATTTGTTAGTCATTTGTTATTGTATTTTAAATAATTTTAATGATTTGTCAGAATTAAAATAAAATAAATCCCCATCAGCTAGGGACATTTTTTCAGAGTCACAAGGGACAACCTCTTAGTTTAGGCGAAATGTGCTTCGCTGTTTGTTCTTTTATTCTTTACAATAATTCCACATGAAATCACCCTATGGAATTAAACACATTTTAATAACCAGTCCGGGTTGTCGCTGTTTCTCACCCATTTTTTTATCTATATTTATCATAAAATATAAAGTGTATTAAATTCATTTCGTTCGGGGTTAATGAATTTCATTTTGATAAAAAGCTAGAATATATATATATATATATATATATATATATATATATATATTAATACGTGGACTTGTTTGATCATCTATATTTCTTATTTTTATATTACATCTTTACTTTTTAATTTTTAATAATTTATTTTTATGATACATTTTTTCTATTTTGATACATTATTAATCATTATTTTATTTATCTTTTCTTCAGAGTTGGATATGACATCGTTTCGAGTAATCAAGATGACACTAATTTGTTATATTTTTTATTTCCTTCTTTGTACGCTCATTGGATTTCGATATGCGGTTTGCATTGTAGATAGTTTCTCACGTAGCTCAACTCTTATTTGTAGTTTGTTGGTGGTCTTTCAACAGTTTGATATCTTTTTGTGGTTCGTTTACCGATGCAATTAGATATGTTCGTATCTATTATTTGTTCGAATTTTTTATTAAATTTTTAACATTTTTCTTGTATGATCTTATATGTTCTCAAGTGGCTAGTTTCTTGTATCAATTGCTATAGAAAAATATCTAATTATATGTTTAATTTACTATTATAGTTGTAAACATTCATTGCAATTCTGACTATTTAATCTTTTTAGTAAAACTATCTATTGTTATAAAAAATTTTAATAATAAATTACCTCTTATGTTTTTAAATAATATTTACTATTAATTAATATACAATATTACTCCATTAGATAAGATTAAGAAATTAAACAACATAATTTATTCATACATTATCAAATGTAAGATTATTTGAACACAACATAATATTTTTTTCTAACAATTATTACATATGGAGAATGGGGAGATAATTTTGATCCTAATAGGTATTGATCTCACAATCTAGAGGAGAAAGATGTCAACCGAGAGTTTTTAATTATCTATTCTATAGATTATTGACAACTCAACGTAATATCAAATCTTAGTTGATATTAGATTTTAAATTCAAACTTCAATCATATCTTTCTTAATAAAAAAAATAAGAATATCAGATTTGCCAGTTTGACCCTTTGGTAAGGATGAGGCGTTTCCCATGCCTTAAAAAGATGTTCAACTCAGTACAATTATTTTGTGAGTGTGAACATGCTCCCAAATTGGGATCTATGTATTTCCCTTGCATGATTCTTAAATCTATATTTATTTAGAAATGTATTAGACCGGTAGTGTGAAAAGAATAAGAGCTCTCAGTTTGACAAATATATGCTGATGACATTAACTGGTTCGCAACATGAACGAAGCAAAACCTCAATACATATCGGGGGGAATTGTATCTGCTACTAATAATAATTAGTTACTTAAATCATAATATACTAAATTACTAATTAAACCCTAATTCTCAAGTCAAGTGAGACCATTCACGTTAAGAATAATAGAAAAGCCACAGCGGATGCCAGATATAATATGTTTTAATTTTTTTTTGATTGACTGCAATTCTTAACTAAAAAACAGATGATAGATAAATTAATTCATTAAAATCGTCTATTTCATAATACAAAAACAAAATGTTTACGTTAAGAAACGATTAATTTTTAAGATGTGTGTGAATTTTTAATTTTAATTTTAGTTATTTTCTAAATAGTCTGGGTGATTACAAGCAGGGACGAAGCTATTGACCCCTATTAAAATTTGTATATTCGATATAATTTTGGTTTAATAGTATTTTGGTTCCTGTAAAAAATATTTAAATTTAAAAATATAAAATTTATTAAATATTTAATCAACTAGTGGCCGAACTAAAGAATGATAAGTATGTGTTCTCAAATTTTAGTCTAATTACAATTTAGATCATTGTAAGTTTAAATATTAGACAAATTAGAAGTTGTATTGTGAATTTAAGGTGAATACAAGGTAGCATATGTACAAAGACTTTCAACTATTTAACAATGAATGCTCATACTCCTACATATGAAGTGCTTGAACTCAGGACCTCAATGATAACAACAGTCCCCTTAATCACTAAGGTCGCTTGTTCATACTGAATTTTCAGTTTAAATACCTAATAAGTCTTTATATTTTTTTAAATAGTCTAATATTTTGGCTCTGTCCATATTTAATTTTGGCTCCGTTCCTGATTACAAGATAGTACTTGTTCATACTATTTCTTAACTATTGACAACACACCCATCTGACAAATACAATTGCTCAAATTCGAGACTTCGAAAACGAACTAAATAGGTTCAGTTTTAGTTAATTATACACTTCAGTGCAAATAATGATTAATATATGATTGTAATAATAACTTACATCAAACAAATGATACTTCAAATTTAATCCTGCAATTGTAGATACGATGGCATGAAGCATGCGGCAGGTATTGACCAACACGTATATCTTATGTTATATAATTTTTAATCCATTTTCAGTTGGGGCCTGCTAAGTACTTTATATGTAGTTGATACCGCGAGCCCCTCCATCCCCAAGACTATAACTACTCATACTTGTCTAAATCTTTTATTCTTAATCCAATCTCTAGATACTGTATTTTTTTCATCAATGGCTTCCCATCAAACTCAATCCAAGTTTGACACCCAGATTCCGGCTGAAATCCTTATCGGTCTCGTCATTCAAATCCATGATTGGATTTCCAAGCTCGAGTCTTTGAGGCCATCAAAGCAGGTGAATAGCCTCTTCACTCACCTCGTCAAACTATGCACCCTTCCTTCCAATATCGACATTAAGGCCTTACCCCAAGACGTGCAAAACATGCGTGACGATCTCATGCTTCTTTGCGGCCGTGCCGAAGGCTTGCTGGAGCTTGAATTCGCCACTTTTGTATCCAAAATTCCCCGTCCATTGAATAATCTTAATCTCTTCCCTTACTATGGCTACTACGTGGAAGTAGCCAGTTTGGAATATAGGATTCTTTGCGAGAACGGTGTGGTGCAACCGAAGAAGGTGGCATTCGTTGGCTCGGGTCCAATGCCTCTCACCTCCATTGTAATGGCTACCCATCACATGAAATCTTCACATTTCGACAACTTCGATATTGATGAAGCGGGCAACGATGTGGCTCGTAGGCTTGTTGCTTCGGATAAGGAGTTGAGAAGAGGATGAAGTTCGTGACGCGTGATATAATGGAGGTAAGGGAGAAGCTAGCGGAATATGACTGTATATTTTGGCGGCTTTGGCTGGGATGAGCAAAGACCAGAAACTAAAGATTATTGGGCACGTAAGGAAGTACATGAAGGCGGGAGGGCTTTTGCTTGTGAGGATGCCAATGGTGCGAGAGTATTTTTGTACCCCATTGTGGACGAGGTAGATTTCCCTGGTTTCGAAGTTCTTTCGGTTTTTCATCCCACAAATGAGGTGATCAACTCGGTTGTCCTCATGAGAAAACCCATTTTCTAAACCCAAGCTCTCTCCTTTGTCACAAAGGATCCATCTTCTATTTCAACAATTTCAGAATAATTAGGGTACGGTCGAGTTTGGACTATGTTTTTGATTTTCTAAATCTCTTGTTTCATGCTTCATGTGTGGTTTGATTTAATTTCATGTCTCAAGAATACTATGTTTGTTTTTGCGTACTTTTTTTTCCAATTTGTTAAAGGAATAGATATGTCAGTGTAATAGATAAAACTCAAGGTTAAAATATAAAAGTTTCATGCTACCACTAAACCAAAATCCTCATCGGCACCATCTACACATCGGCCGCCTTGATTTTTGCTAGCGGGGTGTGAGAAAGGGGCCATCAATGACTAAAATCTGATATATTATTATTCATGCAACTACATCATAATCAGTTTATATAGCAGCTATGACTTCAAGCTTATTCAATCTCTTAACTTCCTATAACAACATTCATAACATAATCCAAAACAATCATAACAACTCACACCAACTCACACCACATTCAATGCACACATTAGCAGTGCATGTTCTAGAATGCACTGCATATTCTAGAATGCATATTCCAATATTCTCTCTACTCTTTTCCTTCTTCTTGAGCAAATGAGAAAACGAACACTTGGATCGGAAGTGCCGATTCTTCCTTCCGTTCGACTTGAATCGGAAGTGCCGATGCTTCCTTCCGTTCGACTTGAATCAGAATTGCCGATGCTTCCTTCCGTTCGATTTGAATCGGAAGTGCCGATGCTTCCTTCCATTCGATTTGAATCGAAAGTGCCGATGCTTCATTCCGTTCGATTTGAATCGTCTGTGCACCTTGAAGGCTGAACGTGCTCGACACGCACATGAATCCTCATCCTGATACTCCTGTTTCCCACCTGCTTGTTGACTTCAACACCGATGACGCGTTTCGTGACATTCCAAACCCGACCAGTGCGGCCGTGGTAAAACTTATGGGGCATACCCTTATGAACGGCGCCATTTCCCTTGACGTCAACGTAGTCGCTGATCTTGTAAGTCTTGAGATAAGTGGACAAGGGAATGTAATCCTTCTTTCTGAAGGGTCTGGAGAATGAATCCTTTGTTCGAGAGCGGACACCATGACTGGCTGGCATTTCCATGAAGTAGAAGGAACCTCTTTCATCTAAAAGAAACTCAATAGTTCCTACACCAATGTAACCAATAGAAGCTGCATCAGCAACTGCTGCATCACCCATGGCCTTCCGTAACTCTGGTGTCAATGCTGGAGAAGGTGCCTCTTCTAGAAGTTTTTGATTCCGTCTCCGGATGTTGTAATCACGCTCACCCAAGTGAACAACATTACCATATTTATCTGCGAGAACCTGGAACTCAATATGCCTTGGATTCTGAATGTACTTCTCCAAATAAATTCCATCATTTCCAAATGCAGCACCAGCTTCACTTTGGCTTGTTGCCATAACTTCACAAACTCATGAGGTTCTTTAGCAAGCGCATCAGAGGAAAATAAGAGGGTTGCAGAAAATTGGTGCAGGAAGCAAAAGAAAGTGACAATCTAATGGAAGAAACAACAATAGTTGAACTGATTTAGATCTAAAAAAATGAAAATAACAGCAGCGGATGAAGAAAAACAAAGACGTCAGGATCTTTGGCGAATGATACCATGTGAGAAAGGGGCCATCAATGACTAAAATCTGATATATTATTATTATGCTTTTCATGCAACTACATCATAACCAGCTTATATAGCAGTTATGACTTCAAGCTTACTCAATCTCTTAAGTTCCTATAACAACATTCATAACAGAATCTAAAACAATCATAACAACTCACACCAACTCACACCACACTCAATGCACACATTAGCAGTGCATGTTCTAGAATGCACTGCATATTCTAGAATGCATATTCCAATACGGGGTAGATCAGGAAAAGAGGGGACTAGGAAATCGATAATATATATAATTTTATTTTATTAAAAACTTTCCCTTTTCTTTCTAAATTTTCATTACATGATTTTAGATCTCTTACAAAGTTGTGCGAAGTTTGGAAGTTTAGTTTCTTGCGGCAAAAGGAACTACAAACAAATAAAATTAATCCTAATTTTTAAAGAAAATGCGGATCATGAAAAACTTTCAGACATTCCAAGATCTTTTAGAACTTCAGTTTAACTATAACCTAAGTAACATCCAAGCAAGACTTATGTTTTTATTTCTTAAATCTCGACCATTGAAAAAACAAACTGCTCAAAGACAAGGAAAAAGAGAGAAATATCATACATATACCTTTATATTTGCAGTTTACGAGCACATCACAAAGATACCCAAGGCTTTCAAAATCAGCATCACAAGCAAGTGTTGGGTCTCTCCTTAATTGGAGAGATTCTAGAAAATTCTAGAGTTTTCTGGATAAGTTTAGAATTTTCTAAAATATTCTAGAGAACTCTAGAGAAGTGTAGAACTATCTAGAAGCTTGTGGAAGAGTGTGGAATCCTCTGGAATATTATGGAGATGTGTGGAACCTTATAGAAGAGTATGGAAGAATATGGAAGGGAGTGGAAGAGTGTAGAGTTTCTTAGAGTGTGTGGATCATTCTAGATAATTAATCTCCACCCTTGGATGTAAGTAATCTCCACCATTCATTGTGGAGGTGGAGTAGTATAAATAGGGGTGAGAGACTCCATTCCTAACCATCCAAGAAATTCAAACTAGAGAAACTAGAGAGTTAGAGAGCCTCTTTGAGAGAGAAAAGAGATAGCTTGGGAAGTCTTTATCCTCAAGCTTGAGTGAGCCAACAAGTGTGAGTCAAATTTTGTGAACAAATCCTTGTAATCCTACTATTCATTTGTATAGTGGAAGAATCTCCAAATTGGAGAATTATATTCTTGTGCTCTCGTCACTATCCTTAATCTCCAAGTGCCTAACTTAATTTCACGAAGCTGGAAAGACCGTGATTCTCAATAGCAAGAACTCTCAATTCCTTGACGGCGAGATCATCATCAATCTGAGATTCGATTGGTTTGTTAAGAAAATTCTCTTCCATGTTACACATCACAGAAGAATAAAGAAACTTTAATTCAAAAAATTAATCTTATGAAGACATTTGAACAAACTGCTTTACTAATAATAAGCTAAGGGGGAGATTTATATAGTTTTAGTGCATATGGGAGCTTAAAGGTGGTATGACAAAAGCGATACCATTAATTAATTAATTATTGAAGCCCGGTTGGCCTAGTTTTGGAAACAAAATCTACCGGCTCTTCCATGTTACGCATCACAGAAGAATAAAGAAACTTTAATTCAAAAAATTAATCTAATTAATTATTGAAGCCTGGTTGGCCTAATTTTGGAAACAAAATCTACCGGCTCTTCCATGTTACGCATCACAGAAGAATAAAGAAACTTTAATTCAAAAAATTAATCTTATGAAGACGTTTGAACAAACTGCTTTAATAATAATAAGCTAAGGGGGAGATTTATATAGTTTTAGTGCAGAGGGGAGCTTAAAGGCAGTATGACAAAAGCAATACCATTAATTAATTAATTAATTAATTATTGAAGCCTGGTTGGCCTAATTTTGGAAACAGAATCCACCGGCGATTTAATTATTTAACTTTTCAATTAAGATCTCTCCTTAAAAAATTGGGGTGACTAATGTTTACCTTATTTATTATTATAGAATTAATTATAGACATAAATCACACTTCACTTTAATTTCTTCATTTGAAATCAAAATAAAATCTATAGAATAAATTCTTCGTTTGTTGCAATATGAAATTAGTTCCCTATATAATTTTTTTGCTAAAACTTTATTGATATCAATTTGAATCAGAATTATTATCAAATAAATCAAAATAAATAATTATTTAAATTTAGAGTACAAAAATACACGGCACAAACCCATTATTTCAAAACTGTAGATAATAACAAACAAAGCTTAGAGGGGGAAAACACATCAAGAAGAGCAGTTATTTAAAAGAGGAAATACAGTGGTCATGTTTTGGGTGCAAAATAGTAGTAGTAAGATGCAATTTAAATGAAGATGGGTGATGGTTTTAGAATAGGTTGGAGAAGGCACATTCAGTGGGAAGGCCTTGGGGGAATCTCTTTGTGTCTGTGCAGTAATCATAGATCATGTAATTATCCCGCACCCATCTCATCTGTCCTTTCTTGGCAAAGTTAAGCTCTTCCCAAAACCAGACGTTTTTGTTTGGGCTGCAATGAGATGAACCATATGACCAAACACAGGCATCGGCCTTGAATTTCTTATAGGAAGCCTTAAAGGGGGCTTGACTCCAATCTGTCTTCTCAAGTCCACCTCTAGTTGCCCAGTCATCGGCATTCCAAAGCGTAGAGTACAACCGCATTTTTTTATTCTTGGGAAATGGAACACCCAGGAACTCTAGGTTCTTGAATTCTCTGATGGGGATGTTATCCACATAGAATCTGATGTACAGTAAACAAAGCTTAGAAAGTAATAGATTTTGCAGGAAAAATAAGATGATATGCATATGCATGTTTGCTTACACAATTCGCTGGGGGTTCCAAAGGATGGAATAAGTGTGGAAATCTGCAGTGGGGTCAAACCATAGGTAGAATTGTTGCTCTCTCTTGCCCTTGCCTTGGCTGAATACATTAGTATGGAGAATGTAAGGATGTCCGCTTAAGTTCCCCAAGAATTCAAAATCTATCTCATCCCAAGTTTCACCTTTCGAGGATAACTGTATGCATCATGATCGCAGACTTATCAAAATAATGTTCTTGCCACAATGGTTTAAGAGAAATGAAATTACCAACAAGTTGAAGACTTACATAATATGCGGTTACTGTGCCAGCAGAATTGCCAGGGACAAGCTTGAGTTGCATCTCGATCTTTCCAAATAGATATTCATCCTTGGATTGGAATCCAGAACCAGAGGTTTTGTCCAGAGACAAAGAAAGCAGCTCGCCACCTTCCTGAATCATGCCATGGCTGCCATGTCCCCAAACCACGTCGCAACTTTGGTAAAAGTTTCCGTCAGCAAAGGCAGCTACCAACAAACTCATGAGCAACAATAAAACCATCCCGGTCGATGGAGAACGAAATGCAGCCATTTTCTTGATCTGAATACTCGTTCTTGCTGATAATGGTTCAGAATGTTGCTGTTGTTGTTTGATTTTGATGGTTGATTTTGGCAAGTATTTATAGGGAATGAAGAGAGAGCAATGCATAGAGATGGCAGGCAGGCGAGGTCGTGTGGTACATTAGGTCAACTTGAATTCATATATAATATTATGAAAAAGAGTAGATGTGGCAGCAACTACTAAGGCATTGACAACAACAATATTATGAAATTACCAAACGCTGAGAAAGGGTCCGAGGAATCTAAACTTTCTTTAATTTTTTTATAACCAATTCAATCAAGGATTAATTCAAATTAAATATTAAAATAATTTATTAAAAATATTTATTTTTTATTCAAAATATTACAATCTAAACCTTACACATCGATCAAATCTAATAATATAAAGAGAACACAATTTATTGTTCTAATTTAAATTCAAATACAAGTTCTACTTTATATTTTAAGGTCAATAAAATGCCTCCAACTACTTGATGGTGAAATTGTCAGATTGGAGGCATTATAGATGTAGACGGAAACCATTTTCTATATTAATGTAAATGATTAATAATTTATAATTTTTATATGTTTTATATTTATATAATTTAATTTTGTAGTCATAAAGTCGTATTGGTTACTTGAACACAAATTAAAAAATATATAAAATTACAGACATAGTGGTTACTTGAAGGCGGTGTTGTCGTATTGGTTAGCCAACCTGGTGACAGTAATTGAGCAGCAATTAACCTGTTACAAATTTTGCATTCCAATAAAACCGCGTTATATCATCATGAACCGTAAGTGCTATATTTGTTATGATTTTGACACGGGGTTAGATTATCGGATAGTTGATATGTGTTGCCCTTAGATTCATCGTTTGGTTGTTCGGCATCTAAGTCAGCCTAAATTCCTCGGTTAATGATGTTATAACGTAATCACGATAGAAAATCATAAAAAAAAACATAAGTAAACTTGTGTGGGGAAATTTTTGGCACGAATGCCTTAATTTATTCACTCAAAACTCTCTATATCCAATAGAGATAGAGATACCTCCTTTTATAATGGAGTCCCCTTACATCTCTGATAACTCCGTAAAAATGTCACATTTTGGGATCTTTTCACTTAAGTTATTGGATGTCTAAGAGCTTATTTAGGACCACATAGATGCATTTAGGAGCATATAGTTGCATGTGGTGGAATTAGGTTTGCCGCGTCATTTTAATTTGTCATCAATGCTGCCTTATGGGGAAGATGTTTGCTTAATGATGTGCAGGATTTGAGAGCAAGGAAAAGAAAAAGGAAAATGATGTGGCATAAGGAGATTGTTGAGCAGAATGAAAATGTCGAGTTAGATTGGCATTTCGAGAGTGAACAAAATGAAAGAAGATATTTTTGGAGCCAACTGTCCCTATTTTCACGAGATCTTTGACCATGATCGAGAAATCCGCCTGAATCAGTGCTGTCTGTCGGGTGCTCAGTCAACTATCCAGGCAGGACCATTTCCAGCTCTGCTCGATCCTCAAGTGAATTAAGCATGATTTGGGGTATCTTTGGAATTTTAACACAAATCTTTAGGGTTTTTCTCCCCCTATAAATAGAGGATGAAGCCACAATGTTATGCACTTTGGTTCTGCGCCATTTTGAGTTTAAAAGTTAAAGAGAGAATGTCTTACTTTTCTTCGTCAATCCTACTTGTCGTGGCATTTATCTGTGACAAGCTTGAAGGAGTGGCGTTCTAAGTCATCCGAGAGGAGCTAATTCGCTGGGGGCAGTTCGTGGTGGCCAAGGGAAGCTCAGGCAGTGCACATCGAAGGCTTTTCCTCATTCCCTTAGTTCTTTGCTTTCATATTTTGTTATTGGGTTATAAGGAACGAATGAAACTTGACTTATGCTTGTTTATTTCGAACCCTACCATGAACTAATCCTATTTAGTGGGAGTTCGCTTGGATGTTTAAGTTTTTATTTCAATGAATGATTGCTTTTCTATGCTTTAATCTGTTTTGTTTATGAAACTTAATGCCTTAAGGTTGTAGGAGATACGAGAGTAGCCTTTCCTTAGGAGGTTCTTAGGGTTCGAGAGAATACATTGACAAAATATCCTTAGTATTAGAAAGAAACTAGGGAGGAACTATATAAACAAAGGGTTCTAGGTAGTAACTAGGCCTAATCCACCTTAGAGATAATGTTAGGATTTCATTCGACTAAAAGGAGTTGTGCAAGAACGATAGGTTAAATGTTAATGATGCCGCAAAAAGGTATTGCCGAGACATATCCTGTTATCTGGACCAATAGGATCACTGCAGGGGTTTACGCCAATCGGTTTTGCCAGGGCATCTTGAATCTGTCAAGTCCCTTACTAGAGATAGCATAGGGTACCTTAGTATTCTCTGTCGGGCAGGAGAGGCATAGAGATAAAATCATTCGGAGAAGTAGACTTATATTTTCCTTAGTGACTCCCATCACTCATTCTCAAAGCAGCTTGTCGTGTGAGAAAGCTAAAGTCCTATATTTTAAATCTCATATTTACATTTTATTTTGCCTTGACATTTCAATTTGTTCGCACGCATCAAAATATAATTTGTCACGACATATCAATTTGCTACCACACTACTACCATTCTATTTTCACATCAGACATTCCATTTTGCCACAACATTCTCATTTGTACATACCATCACTAACTTTAATTAGGTGACAAAGTAAAGTGCCTTGACAAACTTATTTGATTTCCTCAATTCCCTGTGGAGACGATACTCAACTTATCACTGTATTACTTGTTCGATTGTGTATACTTGCACATATTTTCGTACCCATATATAGTACTCACAAACAACGGACAATTTTTATTTTACTTGTGTATATTTCTTTTATATAGTTTGACCTTTTTATTTTTCCTATATTTTTCAGTTTTTTCTCAATATATGACCAGAAGTAATCCTGACGAGCCAATAGAACAGATTGAACCTGAGATCGAAAGACTTTTTAGGAGTAGAAGGCGTGCTCAACATGCAAATATGTACCAACTCGGAAATCAAGGTATTGGTCATGAGGAAGATCAGAATGTCGGGGCAAATCTAAATGTTGGGAATGCAGTCAGACCTCGTGTAATTCGTGATCACTTAAACCCGATCCTATAAGACTTAAATCCTGGAATTGTGGCACCAGAAATTCAGGCAGCCCACTTCGAGCTCAAACCTGTCATGTTTAATATGTTGAACTCCATAGGGTAATTTGGGGGCATGCCAAATGAAGATGCCAGGTAGCACATTCGTAACTTCTTGGAGGTGTGCGATTCCTTTCGCTAACAACGAGTGAACGAAGATGTTTTGAAACTAAAGTTATTTTCTTATTCTCTGCGTGATCGAGTAAGGGCTTGGTTGAGTGGCGTTCCAGCGGGTTCAATGGAGTCATGGAATGTTCTTTGCAAAAAAAATTTGTTGCAGTATAATCCTCCGAACATGAACACCCAACTGAGGAACGACATAACTTCTTTTCGTCAAGCTAATGACGAATCAATGTATGAGTGTTGGGATCGATACAAAGCATTGCTTCGCAAATGTTCAAATCATGGTTTTGAAGATTGGACGCAAGTGGTAATGTTCTATAATGGAGTAAATACACCCACAAGGATGATGCTAGATGCCTCAGCAAATGGGACGTTACTCGACAAATCATCAGTAGAAACATTTGACATTCTGGATAGGATTGCCACCACCAATTATCAGTTCCCATCCACAAGGCTTGGACTTGGGAGCAAATCACATGGAGCTTTCGAGCTAGACTCTAAGGATAACGTGTCTGCCCAACTTGCTGTTATCACCAACATGTTGAAGAATATGCAAAGGCCAAGTAAGGTGAGAGAAGTGAAGGCAACCCATTCAGCATGTTTATTATGCCACGTCAATTACAATGAGAGTGACTGCCCAACCAATCAAGAATCCATCAATTATATAGGCAACTTCAACCGAGGAAACAACAACCCTTATTCTAACACATATAATCATGGATGGCGTCAACATCCAAACTTTTCGTAGGGAAACCAAGGAACCAACAATGCTCATCAACCAGTTCGGCAACAGAATTTCAATGACTCCCAAAGTCTTCAATCGAATATGCCATGGCATAATTCTAACAAGGGAGGGTTATCTTCATCCAACACCAGTTCTTTGGAAGCCACAGTGCAAGAGTTCATAGCAACAACGAAGACAATGCTGCAAGACCATGTAACCTCCATAAAAAACCAAGGGGCTCTGCTTTAGAGCCACAGTTCGTCGCTGAGGGCATTGGAGAACCAGGTTGGTCAAATTACCACGGCATTACAAGAACGACGACCAAGACATCTGCTGAGTGACACTGAAGTCACAAAACCTCATGGCAAAGAGCATTGTAGTGTGCTAACTCTACGAAGTGGTACACAAATTAATATCGAAGACAAGTTTGGAGGAAGATCGAAGGATAATTCACCCCCTGAGATTGTACAAGCTAACCAAGAAGTGCTAGAAGAAGCACCATATAAAGAGGATAAGGATGATAATTCATCAAGTAAAGTGACTGAAGCTATACCCCCACCTCCTTTTCCGCAAAGACTGAAAAACATAATGAGGATATTCAATTTAGAAAGTTTATTGACATTCTGAGTCAACTTCAAATCAATGTTCCTTTTCTGGAGGCTATGGAACAAATGCCTACATATGCTAAGTTCTTCAATGAGATTGTGACCAATAAAAGAAAGGCTGAGCAATACGAGATAATTGATACGGTAAAAGAATTTTTCTTATCCTTAAGCAAGCTGCCACCGAAGAGACATGATCCGGATAGTTTTATTATCCCATGTTCGATATGAGATAAATTTGTTAGGAAGACACTATGTGACCTTGGCTCAAGTGTGAACTTGATGCCTAAGTCAATTTTCGTAAAACTTGGGATAGGAAATGCGAGACCCACATTCATCATCTTGCAATTAGCTGATCGTTCACATGTGCATCATGAAGTGCGAATTGAAGATGTTATCGTGCGGGTTGAAAAGTTCATTTTTCCTGTTGATTTTTTGATTCTGGATTGTGAGGTCGATTGACGCCAGACAGAATAACGATTATCCTGCAGGCTAGTTCCAACAAATGAATCACAAGAGAAAATTCGCTCAAAAACTAGAGAAAAAAAGTCTCTAGGGTTTAATAAAATATTATCAAATCAAAATCGTCCAAAATCAGTCAATAAGCCGGACTGTTATAGCCAAAAATATTGTTTATCGAAATTTTACCAAAAATAGCAAAATCTCGAAAATCACTCTAAATTGAAATTCAAAATAAAATAAGCAATCTGCAAAAAATCCGGCCGAAATCGGATTTAAAATGACTTCCTAATTGACAATCAAAATATTACCATAAATAGTAAAAAAATATCTAAATCTAGTGATTTGGAGGGAAAAATGACATAATTTGAGGTCGAAAAAAGACTGAAACACACTCAAAACGGCCCCAATGAGGAACATATCACAATCAATTCCCGCCTTTGCGCTGATCTGCCAACTAATGGTATCTCAGCGCCATCAAGGTGCAATCTGACAGCTCATCATCATCTGTCTCGGATCCCCCTGCATCATCGATGCCACAACACCCATCATCTTGGGGAGACCATTCCTAGCTACCGGTCGTATTCTCATCGACTGCGAGTGGGGCGAGCTGACCATGAGAGTGGCCGATCAACATGTCACTGTGAATGTCTTCCGATCCCTCAAGTACATGGATGATTTTGAAGAATGCCAAAGCATTTTAGAAGTGGATACAATAATCACGAAAGAAGCAGATCAATTTTGCCAGGACAACTTCATTCAGCTGGACTTGATGAGGGGTTATTCGAAGACTTAAAGGCTGGAGAGCCTAATGATTTTTCTATCGAGGAACAACATGCTAGCTTCCTCAAAGCTAGCCCAGGTACACGTTTTGAACCTTTGAATTTTGTTGAATTTGTTCCTCCCAAGCCCTCATTACATCATGCTCCTACCCTAGAACTTAAGAATTTGCCACAACATCTTAAATATGCTTATCTGGTAGTAATAAAACTTTGCATGTGATTATTTCCTCTGCCTTTACTCCTAACCAAGAATCTAGTTTGCTAAGTGTTTTGTCACAATATAAGAAAGTGTTAGGATGGACGATGGCAGATCTGAAGGGAATAAGTCCAACTATTTGCATGCACAAAATCCTGTTGGAGGAATACCATGGTAAATACATAGAGCCACAACGAAGATTGGACCCAATCATGAAGCAAGTTGTGATGAAAGATATTCTCAAATGGCTTGATGCTAGAGTGATTTACCCCATTTCGGATAGCTCTTGGGTGAGTCCCATCCAATGTGTACCAAAGAAGGGAGGCACGACCGTGGTGACAAGCTAAAACAACGAGTTACTACCTACATGCACAGTCACCGGGTGGCGAATCTGCATGGACTACCACAAGCTCAACAAGGCCACAAAGAAGGATAATTTCCCTTTGCCGTTTATCGATCAAATGTTGGATCTACTTATTGGCAAGGCATTTTATTGTTTCATGGATGGATACTCGGGGTATAATCAAATTGACATCGCACTGGAGGACCAAGAGAATACAACATTTACGTGTCCTTAAGACACGCATACTTTTCGAAGAATACCTTTTGGACTCTGTAATGCCCCCGACAACTTTTTAGCACTGCATGCAAGCCATTATTTCTGACATGGTTGAGGATTTCCTGGAAATTTTCATGGATGATTTTTCTGTTTCTGGAGATGATTTTCAAAAATGCCTCGGCAATTTGGCATAGGTACTGAAGCGATGTCAGGAGGCTGATCTCGTGCTGAACTGGGAAAAATACCACTTAATGGTGATCGAAGGCATTGTTCTAGGCCATAAGATTTCTGCAAAGGGCGTTGAGGTAGACAAGGCCAAGATCGAGGTGATCGAGAAGCTACCGCCACCAACTTCTGTCAAGGGCATTCAGAGTTTCCTTGTATATGCTAGATTTTATAGACGATTCATCAAGGACTTCTCCACAATATCCAAGCCCTTGTGCACCTTGCTGCAACAGAACCAACCGATTGTATTCGATCAGAAATGCCATGTCGCATTCAAAGAGCTGAAGCAAAGACTTATCTCTGCACCGATCGTAGCTTCCCCAGATTGGAAGGCACCGTTCGAACTAATGTGTGATGCAAGTGATTTTGTGGTGGGAACTGTGCTTGGGAAACGTAGAGGTAAAATCTTTCATGTTATATATTATGCTAGTCATACCTTGAATGAGACACAATTAAACTATACCACCACTGAGAAAGAATTACTTGTCGTGGTATTTGCATTTGACAAGTTTAGGCCATACTTGATAGGCACCAAAGCCATAGTTCACACCGATCACTCAGCTATAAAATACTTAGTAAACAAGAAAGATGTCAAGCCTAGACTCATTAGGTGGATATTACTATTGCAAGAGTTCGGCTTAGAGGTAGTTGATAGGAAAGGTATAGAGAACCAGGTTGAAGACCATTTATCTAGGCTAGAAAACATTTCTGAATGCCATGACATTTTTTATATTAAAGAAGAATTCCCTGACGAGAAAATTTTATATGCCACGGCAATTCTGTGGTACGTTACCTCGTTAATTTTCTTGTTAGTGGTGTTTTTCCATATGAATTGAACAGACAGGGCAAAAAGAGGTTTTTGCATGATGCCAAGTTCTATTTTTGGGATGAGCCGTACTTGTTCAAGCAATATGTCGATCAAATGATTCGACGGTGTATCCCCAAAGAGGAGCAACGTGATATCTTACACCATTGCCACACAACACCCTATGGAGGACATTTTGGAGGTGCGAGGACTGCTACCAAGGTCCTCCAATCAGGCTTCTACTGGCCATCGCTATTTAAGGATGCCCATGAATTTTGTAAAACCTGCAACAGATGCCAGCGTACTGGGAACATTTCCAGACGACACAAAATGTCGCTGTAAAATATTTTGGACATAGAGTTATTCGATGTTTGGGGCATCGATTTTATGGGACCGTTCCCATCTTCTTTTGGAAACTTATACATTTTACTCGTGGTGGACTACGTATCCAAGTGGGTTGAAGCGATTGCGACACCAAGGAATGACTCGAAGATGGTGCTCAAGTTCCTTCACAAGAATATTTTCACTCGATTTGGAGTACCAAGAGCCATTATCAGTGACGAGGGCACCCACTTTGACAACAAGCTAATTGCCAAGGCATTACAGAAATACGAAGTGCGACATAAAATTGCCATGACATATCACCCACAAACAAATGGGCAAGCTGAAGTGTCCAATCGTGAAGTCAAGTAGATTCTCGAGAAGTTGGTGAACCCTGAAGGAAATACTGGTCCCCAAAACTAGATGAAGCGCTCTGGGCATACCGGACGATATTTAAAACACCTTTGGGAATGTCTTCCTTTAAGATGGTATTTGGAAAAGCCTACCACCTGCCAGTTGAGTTAGAACATAAGGCATACTGGGTAATCAAAAAGCTGATCTTCGACGCACAACTAGCTGGGGAGAAACGGCTGCTCGATCTGAATGATATAGAAGAGTTTCGAGCACAAGCATATGAAAATGCCAAGCTCTACAAGGAAAAAATGAAGAAGTGGCATGACAAAATTATTTTGCCAATACATTTTCATGTTGGACAGAAAGTGCTCATGTTTAACTCTAGACTCAAACTCTTCCCTAGCAAACTGAAGTCACGATGGTCGGGACCATTCGAAGTCCACCATGTTTACCCGTATGGCGCTGTAGATATCAAGAACATAGACGATGGGTCTGTCTTTAAAGTCAATGGCCAGCGCCTGAAGGCATACCAATGAGTCCCACCATTGCGTGACAAGACTGCACTTTTCTTGCATGAAGTTGATACTGACCCAACATTTTAAGGATGCTGTGACATTTTAAAATTACTCCTGTAAATAAATAAATGTTTATTTCGCTTATTTTTAATTGGCTATTTTATTTTTCTTTGCAAGATTAGGGTACATACAACTTTCAATCATACCAACATCAGATTTTAAACACTCGAGCCCCACACAATTTTGGAAGCGCACACGTCGCACGATCACCGCACCACCACAAGCGTAAAGTCAAGGTACCTTGCATTGCATTTCATAGCATTTAGTTTAGTTTTACTTAGTTTTTAGTAAGCATTGAGGACAATGACTCTATCAAATTTGGGGGAGGTAGGGTTCTTAAATCATTGCATGATAATATTAGTAGAATGAATATGCCATGACATTAGTAAGTGGTTGAATTGGTTTTCTGGAATAAATTAAGGATGCCCGATGATGATGAATTCTTTATGGCTAGGATTGAATGTACATGACTATTGAGGATGATAGAACCAACTCTAGGACTTGCTTCTTTAAAACCCTTGAATAAACGATTGTATGCTTTCCATGCTTATGGAACTTAGAAATTTTTTATAAGAGAATTCTTGCATGTTTTGGCATAAATGATGAAACCCCACTCTAAAAAAATGAGATTGTGAATAAATGCTACGGCATAACTGTAGAGGGACACTCCGCTATGCCATGGCATTTCCTGTAAACTGCAAATAAATAAATGGTAGCTATGGCATATGAGTGAATGAAAGTAGTCAAGGGATGACTCTACCTGACTAGCTCGGGGGTGGAAGGTATGCTCCCTTTCACCTAGAGTGTGGGATGGTAGGTGTGATGGGCTGACTCCTTCGTAGAAGAATAAAAAAATAATGTGGGAGTAAAATTCGTAAATGTCGTGGCAAAACAATAAAACTTGCTTAGAAAATTTTTAGGTTTGTTAAGTATGGACTGGATACAAACACGCACACACCAACACAAAGAATCTTGCCCTAGGGGACAGTACTTGATTTCTCAAACCAATCTAACATGTTGAAGCCAAATGTTCAAAGGGTTGAAATTCTATCCCATATAACTATTATGTTTCTAAACTTGCCATGGTATTTTTATTTTGCTTAATAATATCCATTACTTGAGGACAAGCAATAGCTTAAGTTTGGGGGTGTGAAAACTCCGTAAAAATGTCACATTTTGAGACCTTTTCACTTAAGTTATTGAATTTTTAAGACCAAATTTAGGACCACATAGATGCATTTAGGAGCATATAGTTGCATGTGGTGGAATTAGGTTTGCCGCGACATTTTAATTTGTCATCAGTGCTGTCTTATGGGGAAGGTGTTTGCTTAATGATGTGCAGGATTTGAGAGAAATGAAAAGAAAAAGGAAAATGTCGTGGCATAAGGAGATTGATGAGCAGAATGAAAATGCTGAGTTGGATTGATATTTCGAAAGTGAACAAAATGAAAGAAAAAATTTTTGGAACCAGCTGTCCCTATTTTCATTGGATCTCTGACCATGACCGAGGAATCTGCCTGAATCAGTGCTGTCTATTGGGTGCTCAGTCAATCATCTAGGCTAGACCATTGCCAGCTGCCCAGCAACACCATCGCCAGCTCTGCCCGATCCTCACGTGAATTAAGCATGATTTGGGGTATTTTTGGAATTTTAACATAAATCTTTATGGTTTTTCTCCCTATATAAATAGAGGATGAAGCCACAATGTTATGCACTTTGGTGCCACGCCATTTTTAGCTTAAAAGTTATAGAGAGAAGGTCTTACTTTTCTCCGTCAATCCTACTTGCTGTGGCATTTCTCGTGACAAACTTGAAGGAGTGGCGTTCTAAGTCATCCGAGAGGAGCTAGTTCGCTGGGAGCAGTTCGTGGTGGCCGAGGGAAGCTCCGACAGTGCACGTCGAAGGCTTTTCCTCATTCCCTTAGTTCTTTGCTTTCATATTTTGTTATTGGGTTGTAAGGAACAAATTAAACTTGACTTGTGTTTGTTTATTTCAAACCCCACCATGAACTAATCCTATTTGGTGGGAGTTCGCTTGGATGTTTAAGTTTTTATTTCAATGAATGGTTGCTTTTCTATGCTTTAATCTGTTTTATTTATGAAACTTAATGCCTTAAGGTTGTAGGAGCTACAAGATTAGCCTTTCCTTAGGAGGTTCTTAGGGTTTGAAAGAATACCTTGGCAAAATATCCTTAGTATTCAAGAGAAACTAGGGAGGAACTATATAAACAAAGGGTTCTAGGTAGTAACTATGCCTAATCCACCTTAGAGATAAGGCTAGGATTTCATTCGACTAAAAGGATTTGTGCAAGAACGATAGGTTAGATGTTAATGCTGCCGCAAAAAGGTATTGTTGAGACATATCCTGTTATCTGGACCAATAGGATCATTGTAGGGGTTTACGCCAATCGGTTTTACCAGGGCATCTTGAATCTGTCGAGTCCCTTACTAGAGATAGCATAGGGTACCTTAATATTCTCTGTCGGGCAGTAGAGGCATAGAGATAAAATCATTCGGAGAAGTAGACTTATATTTTCCTTAGTGACTCCCATCACTCACTCCCAAAGCAGCTTGTTGTGTGAGAAAGCTGAAGTCCTACATTTTAAATCTCGTATTTACATTTTATTTTGCCTTGACATTTCAATCTGTTCGCACGCATCACAATATAATTTGTCACGACATATCCATTTGCTACCACACTACCACCATTCTATTTCCACATCAGACATTACATTTTGCCACAACATTCTCATTTGTACATACCATCACTAATTTTACTTAGGTGACAAAGTAAAGTGCCTTGACAAACTTATTTGATTTCCTCAATTCCCTGTGGAGACGATACTCAACTTATCACTGTATTACTTGTTCGATTGTGTATACTTGCACATATTTCCGCACCCATATATAGTACTCACAAATAGCGAACACTTCCCGGGTGTGCAAAAATACCCGACATGGTTAACCCGACTTGTCGACCCAAACTTAAAAAAAATGAATACTTTTCTAAAAAAAATTACCCGACCCGGCATTTCCCGGGTCGGGCTCGGGGTCATAAAATTGAGTTTTTCCGGGTACTCGGTTACCCGATTAGTTTTATTTTTTTAATATATATATATATATAATAGATTATTTATATTATGAATTATTAGATTTTGTATTTCGAACTTTTACATTTTATGTTCGAATGTTGGAGTATGTAATTTGAAGTTTTCTTTTTTTTTTGGATAAGTAAAATTCCATTCATCCAAAAAAAGAAGGCAACAATTGCTGCTACAAAATAGATACTCAAATACACTACATCAATCCCCAATCTATACACATTTCCCTATTTACAGCATCAATTCTATTCATATGAGTTCTATGTAATTTGATTCTAACAGATTCTTTAATACAACTAACAACAGCTCCAGCAAAGCGATGAGTTCCTCCAAAATGTCTGCGATTCCGTTCTTCCCATATGAAGAGATGAATCCAGTCCAAGCCAACTTGAGAATATGCACTAGCAGAGATTTACCCTTAAGGTTAAGTAACTGCCACTGGAAAGAACCATACCAATCGAGAGGCGTCTGAGAAAGACCACAGGAGAGAAGGATGGCAGTCCAGATTTCCTTTGCATATGCACAGTCAGAAAAAAGGTGGTCGCGAGATTCAAGACCCGAACTGCACATACCACATCCTCCATCCATTACTACACCAAATCTAGAGAGCATGTCCTTTGTGGGCAATCTGTTCAAGATTGCCATCCAAGAGATCAGAGAGAACTTTGGGATATGGCCAGGAAACCATACCAGGTGATGCCAACGTACATTCTCGCACCTATTCCGAATGTTATCCCATATCCATCTGGCATTGATTTGGTCCCAGCAACTGCATGAGCCAAAAACCCTCCTAGCTTCACTCCTAATTCTGAACAACTTTGCTAGGATCCAGCTGAAATGAGCCTTAGAATCAGCATTCCAAAAATCTACTGATCTAAGGCAGTAAGAATTCACCCAAGCAATCCAGAGAGAGCCCTCTCCTGCCAGGATTTTCTTGATTAGCAATAAAAAGAAAGCTTACTCCAATCAGCTAAACTCATCAATCCCAAACCTCCCTCAGATTTCAAGGAACAGATTTGGCTCCAACTTACCCTAGCTCCTCTAGCTGGGGAGTCACACCCTTTTCAGAAAAACCTCATACATAACTTCTCAACATCCCTGATAACCCCTTTTGGTAGAATCAACTGCCTGCTCCAATAGCTGAAAACACTGAACATAACAGATTTGATGAGTTGTAGCATGTCACCAAAACTCAACTTCTTATTGGACCACTTGCTGAGCTTCTCCTTAATTTTTACCACCAAAGCAGAGCAGTCTTTTCCAGTGAGCTTCCTAGTCACCAAAGGCACTCCCAGGTACTTTATAGGGAGTTGTCCAACTCTAAAACCTGTACCAGCCTGAATTTGCTCAAGGACAGACCCAGATAAACCACAAATATAGAACTCAATTTTCTGCACATTAAGCCTCAGACCAGAAAACTCATAGAAGGCTTCCAAAGTGCTCAAAACACCCATAATAGCATCCATAGAACCATGACAGAATACCATCAAATCATCAGCAAAGCAAAGGTAGGTGAGGGAGATTCTCTTGCACTTGGAGTAGTATTTAAAAATACCATTCTTGGCAGAGACATCCAGTAAAGAAGAAAGGACATTCATCACCAATACAAAGAGGTAAGGGGATAAAGGGTCCCCCTGCCTGACCCCTCTAGCACTATTAAAATAACCAACTAGGCTTCCATTCAAGGAGATTGAAAATTTGGAGGAAGTGACACAAACCTTAATCCAACTACAAAACTTCAAAGGCAGACCCATAGCCTCCAAAACAACCATAAAAAACTCCCAGTTCACAGAGTCAAAGGCTTTTTGCAAATCAAACTTGATGGCACACCTAGGAGAGAGGCTCTTCCTAGAGTAACCTTTGACTATTTCCTGAGCTAGCAATGTGTTATCAACAATATTTCTCCCCTTTACAAAAGACGATTGGCTTAGAGAGATCATTCCAGGGAAAAAGAGAGCTAACCTAGTAGTAATGATCCTAGTGATGGTCTTGTATACTACCGAGCAACAAGAAATAGGTCTAAAGTCTTTAGCCCTACTAGCATTCAAGGACTTTGGGACTAAAACAATAGTAGTTGTATTAAAAGCTGGCAACATAAAAGAGGATTGAAAGAAAAACCTTACTGCAGCTAAAAAATCAGTGTCAACCACTCTCCATGAAGCCTTGAAAAACCAAGATGAGTAACCATTAGGACCAGAGCTTTTCCCATTGCCTTGCCTAAACAAGGCATCCTTGATTTCCTTATCATCAACCTCCCTTGTAAGCATTTCTTCAGCACCAGCATCCAGGGAGAAGTTTAACAAGCTCCTCAAATCTTCCACAGAAGGGCATCTAACCAAGGGATCAGCTGTCCCAATGAGATTAGTAAAGAAATTAACTAACTCAGCAGCCATATCATCAAATGAGTTCAAAAACTGGCCATTCTCAGTCTCTAAAATTTTTATGGTATTCCTCTTTTTATTTGATTCAAATCTTTGATGAAAAAAAATCTGGTGTTAAGGTCACCTTCTTTAAGCCAATGTACCTTTGCCCTCTGTCTATAAAAATCAGATTTCGTAACCTCTAGATCCACCAACTTAGCATGAACAGCTCTCTCCTCATCAATATTCCTCAGATCAGCATGGCCCAAGTTCCTCAGTTGGATCATTTCCAGCTCAGCTCTTTTGTAAAGAACTTTTTTTGAAATATCAGAGTACTACTCATTGTTAAGGTTCTTCAATTTAGGCTTTAATCTTTTCATCTTAGTGAAAAGCCTTTGCAAAGGGTTACCATCACAGTGCTCAAACCAATACTCTTTTACAATATTCAAGAAGTCAGCACTTGAGGTCCAACAGTTAAAAAATTTGAAAGGCTTCGGTCTTCTAGCCAAAGTACCCCTTTGAGTCTAAATCACACCAAGACAGTGGTCAGAAACACCCTGTGCCTTAAATTCAGCAAAAGAATCAGGGAAAACAGACAGCCAACCAGGATTAACCAAAATTCTATCCAACTTGCGAGCCAAGAATTCCACATCCTGTTTATTAGTCCAAGTGAATGAAGGACCCAGGAAAGGGTGGTCCAAAAGATCTAAGCCCTCCAGGCAGCCTTGAAAATCCTCCATATCAGGAGAGTTGTAAACACCAAGGGTCTCAAAATCAGAGCTCTCCTCAGCTCTGAGGATAACATTAAAATCTCCTCCAACCACCCATGGAGCAGAGCCATCCTCACATTTTAGGTATTTTAGCTGATCCCATAACCCTCTCCTGGCTGTCCTGCTATTACTACCATAAACAACAGTGATCAGAGTCCTATGACCATTTACACTACCATCTATAGTAAGGGATTGATCACTCACCCTAAAGACAGTAAAAGACCACTGCTTCTTCCACAAAACCCAAATTCTGCCACCCTCAATAGACTCATAATTCCCGACCATATTCCAGTCATTGGAGAAAGCAGAGATGAACTTATCAGCATTGATCCTCCTAATCCTAGTTTCCAAAAGACAAACAACATCAACTTCCAAAGTAACCAGCCTCCTTAACACCTTAACTTGCTTGAGAGGGTTATTAATCCCTCTCACATTCCAAAAGCATACCAACATCAAGTAATAGTAGGGCCAGCACCATTAACCACCCCCACACTCCCAATGCCTTTAGCTTTATCCACTATGTCCCTCTTCTTGGACTTAATTTCATTGAGCAAAACAACAACACCCATGGAAGCCACTCTAGCTTTCCTCTGACCATCCATAACACCTCCACCAGCTATCATATCAAGCTTACTAGAGGAGCCAACATTATCATTTTTCCTACCTCTAGTCTTCTTTTTTTGGAACATGGAGTCCTGCAAAGTGGGGAACTCCTTTACTGATCTCAAATCCTCTTGCAAGACTAGTTGAGCCATTTCCTCAACTAAGGAAGAATTAGGCCAGCTAATAGAATCAGCAATAACATCCCCTTGATTCTCCACAATACCATTTATTTCTCTGTCAGAGTCTTTCAAAGCAAAACCAAAACCAGTGCCAACAGCTTCTTGAAGATGACTATCTGGGATCTCCTGCAAAGCTACCACAGAGATTTCCTCAGCCATACCAACCACCAACTCAGGATTTAAACTATCATTACCAACTGCAGAGGTGGTATTAACAGAAGAACTAGGCAAATTGAATTCCACAGAGGTACTCAAATTAATACCATGATCCAGCTTCTTCTTATCATCAGAAATGACAACTACCTTTTTCCTCCAGACTTGAACCTCTTATTTCCCAGCAACCTTCTGACTGACAACATATCTACTGGCCAGATGGCCAAAAGATTTGCAGCTCGAGCAAGCTCTAGGAAACTAAGGAACAAACACTCCAACCCTCGCCATAGAACCATCCTTAAGGATTACCTGAACCTCATTTGGAATCACAGACTCCGCATAAACTTCAACACAAACTTTTGCATACTCAAGTCTACCCCTAAAAACTGTGATGGAGTCCATGTATAAAGGATTTCCTAGGGCACCAGAGATATAACTAAGCCCACTTCTAGAGTACAATTCTAGAGGCACATTATAAAGATGAACCCAAACAGGCATGTGAGAAAGATCAAAATCTAACATTTGCAAACACGGCTCCCACTTCCTCAACACCAGGGGCTTATTCAGAACATGCCAAGGCCCGTTCTCAAGGACCCAGTCCCTAAGGGCAGCATCCACAAACGAGAAAACATAAAGGTTTGCACCAGCTAGGCTAACCTTTACTGGAGAAGATTTCCCCCAAAGAGATCGAATGATTCGTTGCATCGAATCAAAATTAGGAGCAGCGCCAATGAATTGACCCACAACAGGAAAATTCCACTCAGCAATACCCTCCTCAATCACCTCCAAAGGCGGCTTAACAATGAGTATACCATCCAGAACCTCAAGAGGAAAGAATTCAAGAGACTGGTCTGCTGATCCAACGAAAAGCTTCCTTCAATCAAGCTTTAAAGGCGACGAATCCATGAATTAACTACCCATAGAGCTAGCAAACCAACCAGAAAAGAAAGACCCAGCAGGAAATTAGGATCGGAGAGGAGAATTGGAGACCACATCAGACCAGCTAACATGCGCCTTGAGAGAATCCATTCCGCTTTGAATTTTATATTGAGCCAAACTTGTCATCACTCCTTTTATTGATGAACATGTAGTGTTCTTCACCTGATGGAGACGTGAACTTAACTAACATACAAAGAGAAAAACTCGTTAGTCCAAAAAAGTCACCATTAAAGAGAAGCGATTTTCTGTGGGTGGAACACCAGTAGAGCTCAAACAGAGCTGTGATTCTTTCTATTTGTTAAAGATTCCCAAAGGTAATTTGAAGTTTTTGAACATTTAAATTTGTGTATATTTTTTTAAATTAATAATTTGAAAATGAAAAAAATCGGGTACCTGCAACATCTGGGTTGGGACACGGGCCGAGAAATCACCGATTCGGATTTGCACACCCCTACATCTCATGACTACTCCTAGGCTAACTATAAGTAAAACTCTTTACTTTAGTTGAAACTCTAATATTTAAGTTCTATTCAAACAAGGACTATGATATTTGGCTTTATTTTCCAAGTAATGGTCGACCTTGCTAGGTGGACAAGTCCTAAGTCGGTACTGACCTTGGCCCTCAGTGCACCCTCGGTGTGCGCAAGCCTCGACCTTGTGTGCCCCCGATGTGTGTTGCCCTCTCCCTCAAGTGACCCCCTTTGTTTTTTCATCTTGGTTCTAAGCGCACACTCGGTGTGCGTTAGCCCCGACCTCAAGTGCATCCTGTTGCTTGTTGGCTAGAGCCCTCAGCTAACCTTGTCATGCGTTAGTCTCGGTTCTAGGTGCACCTTGGTGTGCGGTGGTCACGACCCTAGGCGACCTTTGTTGTTTGATGGTCGTGCTTGTGGGTAGTTTGGGGTGGGGTTGTCTTTACCCTGTTCGATGTTATGTGTACCTTAGTCTCAGCGTGACCCTTGTGAGCCGTCTGGACGGCGTCTTTCTTACCCTGATAGGTGTTGGTCTTAGGAATGACAGAACAACCCGAACCCGATGGGGAAACCCGAAACCTGGCTAAGTTCGGGTCGGGTCGGGTCTGAATAATATCGGGTCGGGTCGGGTATCAGGGTAAAATTCAGGGATTTTTTTTGGGTTCGGGGATGGGCCAAGGTATCCCCGCCCCGATTATATATATATAATATATAATATTTTTTATATTAATTATTAAAGTAAAATTTGGTTGATTTATTGATAAATTTCTCAATGTAGGGAGCTACCAAAGAAAGTGACAAAAGTTGCATGACGATTTTGGATGACTTTATTTGACTTAATATTACGTATGCATCTTCGATGTATGATTTGAATATCGGAACAAGTTTGTATTTAATTATGTGTGTGTTTTATTTTGGAGTTTAGACAATTATTTAGAATTGAGTTTGAATTTGTGACTGTAGTTTGAATTATAAATCATGTAGACTAATTTTTCAGGTTTTGTGATCGTTTTTCCTATTTTTTATGAAAACTACGGCTGATAGGTTTTTCTCGGGATCGGGTCGGGTTCGGTACAATACTTTGGGTCGGGTTCGGGTACAATACTTCGAGTCGATTTCAGAGACGGGGCAAAAAAATCACCGACGGAGAACAGGACAAGGACAAAGATTCATTTTAGAGATGAGGATGAAAGAGCAAAATCCGGCCCGAATCCGCCCATTGCCGTTCCTAGCTGGTCTCGGCACCACAGTAAAAATAGGATGCTTTGTGTTAATTGCGGCCCCACAAGTTCACGTGTATATAACCAAGCTCAAGGGAGCTTCCTCAGCTCTTCCTATGCCCTTTTTCTTTACTATATAAATGTCAAGCTCTGCCATTCCTCTGACAATCACACCAAATTATCGAGCTACAAACTTGTCATTTTCCAATATATTCTCTCACTTCTCTTTGCTGTGCAAAAACCAGTAAACAAAATGCGTTCTTTAGATTTTAAGTTTACCTTGCTTATGCCTCATATAGTCGGATGCCTCTTATAGTCGGTTGTCTCGTTACAGCATTTGTTAACAACTTCGACAATGATTTTGACATTACATTGGGAGATGGCCGTGGTAAGATTATTAACAATGGAGAGGTTCTCACTCTCTCACTTGATAAAGCTTCTGGTTCTGGTTTCCAGTCCAGTAATGAGTATCTTTTTGGCAAGATTGATATGTAACTCAAGCTTGTACCTGACAACTCTGCTGGAACGGTCACTGCCTACCATGTAAGTTATTCTCCATTTAATTCTTCTTTTTAACACTTTATTATGTAGAAATGACAGATAACTGTAGCTTATGTATATTTCACTAGTTGTATCTGCAACTATCTTCGAAAGGGTCAACATGAGATGAAATTGATTTTGAGTTCCTTAGAAATCTAAGTGGTGATCCTTACATTCTTCACACCGACTTGTTCAGCCAAGGAAAGGGCAATAAAGAACAACAGTTCTATCTCTGGTTTGATCCAACAATGGGTTTCCATACTTACTCCATCCTCTGGAATACCCAACGCATCATCTTCTCTGTGGATGGTACACCTATTAGAGAGTTCAAAAACCGACTTGTTCAGCCAAGGAAAGGGCAATAAAGAACAACAGTTCTATCTCTGGTTTGATCCAACAACGGGTTTCCATACTTACTCCATCCTCTGGAATACCCAACGCATCATCTTCTCTGTGGATGGTACACCCATCAGAGAGTTCAAAAACATGGAATCAATCGGTGTCCCATTTCCAAAGAACTAACCGATGAGAATCTACTCCAGTTTGTGGAATGTTGATGACTGGGCCACAAGGGTTGGTCTGGTTAAGACCGATTGGTCCCAAGCTCCTTTCACTGCCTCTTATAGGAACTTCAATGCCGATGCTTGTGTGTGGTCCAATGGAGCTTCTTCTTGCAAATCAAGTTCCCCATCTTCTTCTGCATCAACCAACAATGCGTGGTTCTCTCAAGAGATGGATTCAACAAATCAACAAAGGCTGCGACGGGTACAGAAGAACTATATGATCTATAACTACTGCACTTATGTCAAGAGATTTCCTCAAGGTTTACCCTCATATTGCAACATGTCTTAAAAGACCTAGGTCCACTTAGGGGTAGTTAAATTAGAGATCAATATTCATTATTCTTTGATATTTTATTATTTTTCTTTATATTAAGTCGCGACTCTTTTGAAATTTGAGATTTCTTATTACTTTTATATGCAATAGATTATTATGAAATATATATTCCAAACAAATATACTGATTAAAATTTTTAACCATTTATATTTTATTTTTAATTTCTTTAAGTTAGATAAATATATATTTATGTAATGATTTATATTTAGAGTTTATAATTATTTGCAGGAATCAAGTTATTTTAGTGACTAAGAGATTTATTAATATCTCTTGTGATCCAGGATTTGAGCATCACATATACTCGAAGTATAAACCTTCATTATTAAAAGAGTTGAGAATTTGTAAATAGATATTACCTTGTAATTTGATTTATAAAAAAAATATAATTATTCTTTTCAATGATAATAAAAAATTTTAATGGCTTAGTTTATTTTTTCATAAAAAAAATTTAAACCTAAACTTTTACATATAAATATACTTTTATCATTACATTTAACATTTGATTTTTTGATATGAATTATTTTAAGGTAAATTACAAGATTTCTCACTTTTGTTTTAGTTTTGTACAATTTTTCATTGACTAATCATTTAAAAGTTGATAAGGTAAGTGATTAAATCTTAATTAAATAAAAAACGAACATGACCTTATTTTAATAAAATAAAAACGAAAGTGATCAAATATTTTTTTTTTTTGAAATTTAGTGAGGAAAAATGTATAAAACTTAAATGAATGTGACAAATATGTAGTTTATCCATTATTTTATTTCTATACTATATTAGTAAAGATTTTAAAATTGAAAAATATAAAATATTTATATATTTTTTAAAATAGTTTATTTTTATAAAATTAATAAAAGTATTTTATTAGAGAATTACCCTTTAACCAAAACTAAAATTAATTAGCTTTCAACTCATTATTATCGGCTTACAAACAAAAGCAAATTGACAAGTAAAGGAAGCATGAACGGATGAGCAAAACGAAAACCACAGATTAAACAGAGTTTACCAAACACAAAATGATGAAAGAAATAGAGAAAATTAAAGGAAAAGATGTGTCAGGTGAAGGGAGATCTCAATCGGATACGACGCCGCTTCTGGGCAAACATAAACACAAACACAAACAACAACATCATCATCCAATTATCCGGTTCCATTCCTCTCCCTCCGCATGTTCCCACAGCATCTCCTCTCCTTTGTTCCTTGAAATGGCCGCCGCTATCTCCTCCTCCTCCTCCCCTACTTCCCGTCGTTCAATCTTCCTCGGCATCGACGTCGGCACCGGTAGCGCACGCGCCGGTCTGTTTTCCTCCATTTTTATTTTCTTCATATAATAATAACTGCGTGATTATTTATAGTTTTGATTGAAATGCTATACACTTTGGAGTAATTTGGAATAGAAATTGTGTTTGACACTTCATAATAAAAGTAGACACTACCCGTGTGATTGCTGCAACTGAAGTAGGAGGAAGAAGAAAAAGTTTGACTCACCCTTTCTCTAGTTTAAACCGATGCATCCACTCTGTTATCCCCTTTCAACTTTCCTATTAATCTCTATATATCTTGAATACTTAGCTTCACTTAAACATCGTCTTTCGTCCTTGTTTGAACTTAAATTGGAGTAGTAATTAGAAATGAAAATGGAATGTTGACGAGTAAAATTAGTTTATCGAGAATGGACTGATGCTTTTCAATTTTTTTTTTGATTTGGTGTTTATGCCTTTTCTTTTTAGTCAAATATGATTCTTGCTTCTTTTCTTATATTTAACTTTCCTTACGAATTTATATCTGCTTTGATGAAGATGAAAGCTATTGATGAAGATGAAAGCAAATAGCGTAAACACTTGAAAATGAGTCAAGATTTTTGAGATGATATCTTCTTATATTTTGTGAACTTAGTCTATTGGAGATTGTTTAATAGCTGAAAAACTTTGTATTTCAATTTAAATATGGAAGTTGCTTTCTTTATTTTTCCGACCTATTACAAAAGGCACACATCATGCATTTTTTCTTTTGCAATATAGCCCTTTTTTTTGGGGTTAAACCTTATTGCTGCGTTTTTGTTTATATATTACTGCCTGCTTCAGGTCTCTTTGATGAGCAAGGGAAGCTTCTAGGATCTGCTAGTAGCCCAATACAAATATGGAAAGAAGGTGACTGTATCGAGGTAAAAATAAACGAAAATTCAATCTTTGTGGAGTTACTGTTCTATGATCCTATTAATTTGTAGCTGAGTTTATGTGGCAACTTACTTTGATTGGAGTAAACATTACCATACTTATAATGAATACTTTTTTAATCGAGACCATTTCTTTTTATACCAGCAATCTTCAACTGATATCTGGCATGCAGTCTGTTCAGCTGTAAAATCAACATGTTCACATGCAAAAGTTGAAGGGGAAGAGGTGAAGGGCATTGGATTTGCAGCTACTTGTTCACTTGGTTTGTATTTGGAAATATTTATCCAACACAGTGTCTGAATGAGAACTCTTTTTGTTAATGCTGTATGCCATGTAATCGCAATGGAAAGGTAATCGCAATGTTAAGGAAAATATGGCTTCTTCATGCAGTGGCTGTGGATGCAGATGACTCTCCTGTTACAGTTTCTTGGAGTGGTGATTCAAGAAGAAATATTATAGTCTGGATGGACCATAGGGCTGTTAAACAAGCTGAGAAGATTAATTCTCGTAACTCGCCTGTGTTACAATACTGTGGTGGATCTGTTTCACCGGAGATGCAGCCACCAAAGGTACCCAGTCAACAAGTTTCGCCATCCGATTTTTTTGCATAGTCTATATTCAATATTGAATGATTTTGCAGGGTAAATCTACCCTGAATATGCAGCTTCTTTTGTTGGAAAAATAGTAAAAAACAACTTATTCTGAACGTTTATGTTGGGAAGATAGAACACCCTGTATTCTGATATACATAATAAACAAAATGGAATTTGAAGTTATTTTACCCATTTCCAGTATGCTTAATCATAATATCATATTTTGGAATGTGGACCTAAAACGATAATGCCTGGTTTCTTTTTCTCACTCAGTCTTATGCACCCTGGTAATATAAGTGGATCTTTTTGTCAAATACTTGCTGAACAAGAATCCTCCATCACATATTATTGGTAGTTTGGTACATATCTTGAATATTTGGTTCTGAGCCTTGAATCTTGCAGGTCCTTTTTTTATTGTGATAGGGATGTCTAAAATAAGCTCAGTAGATTATTTTTGGTTAGGGTAGATGATAACATGAGCCTCCTTTTTCCTTAATTTTGGTAAACGTAGCAACTTTGCAGCAAGAAGGCAATAAAACTAGTATGAGTACTGTAGCACCTTTGCAGCAAGAAGGCAATAAAACTAGTATGAGTACTTAGGATTGCTGATAAATGGGCAATTATTCTGTGAAAGGATGGTGGTAAGAAGGGGGGAGGGGGGTTCTAAAGCAGTGCTTCTTGTTGGTGTGCTCTTCTTAGAATCTTAGTTGAAAATTAGTTCAAATCATTGAACTAATTCAGTTTGTCGGGGACTTGTGGTAGGGAGGTCAAAATAGGGTTGTAAACGAATAGGTCATTCGACGAACCACTTGTGAACCGTTTCGCATATTGTTTTTTTGATAACGTAAATAAATGAGTATGAACAAAAAAATGTTTGTTTAATTAAACGAACCTATTTGAACAAAGGTGTGTTTGGTTCGTTTAGTTCGTTTATACTCACAAACAAGCTCGTTTATTTAAAGTTGATATTTTTCCTACAAAGTACTTAAAAGCATGTATGTTTATTTTATTTGTTTCTAATATAATTTTAATATTAATGTTTGATTATTAGATCTAACATTAAGAAATATGTTTATTTTCAGTTTGATTGTTTATTATTTTTAAACAGATTATAATTGCTCGTGGGCATGTTCAATTACATATTCACGAACCTGTTCATTTATTGTTCACAAAACGAACATGATCACATTGAAATTTTAAACGAACACAAACCGAATGCGAACATGCTTAAAATGAACAAATGATCATGTTTATTAAGAATACCTACTGTTTTAGGAGTCTTTTAAAATTATGATTTTTTATTATCTTTATCTCTGGATAAATTTTATCTTTCAGTAGAGTACTTTATTAGGAGTTAATCACTAAGTGTTAAATAGGGGACATATGCATGCTATTACGGCAGATTAGAAAATAAGAACTTCAGTTTTCATTTTTCTTTCTGTTTTTTGGTTTGTCTTCTGTTTTCTGTCAGAGACAATGATTGATAATTTTGTTTTTCCTTTTGCAGCTTTTATGGGTGAAAGAAAATTTGCAAGAGTCTTGGTCAATGGCTTTTAGGTGGATGGACTTGAGTGATTGGTTGTCATACAGGTTCTTTCTTCTGCTCATCTATCTCATTTGCTTCTTTATGTCAAGACATCATGCTCTTTTTTTACCTTATGAACTCAACGTTATTTTTTTTACTTCCTTTAATAGGGCAACAGGAGATGATACACGAAGCCTATGCACCACAGTATGCAAATGGACATATCTTGGTCATGCACACATGCAGCAGATGAATGAGAGAGATTCTCGTGACATGGAAGCTTGTGGATGGGATGATGATTTTTGGGAGGAGATTGACTTAGGTGATCTTGTTGAGGGCCATCATGCTAAGATCGGTATACTTTAAGAGTTTCATTTCTTGATCTTTATCTTTTGGTTGGATGTGAGAGTAGAGCAGTTTCCTGTGTACATGGATAATTTTCAATAGATTGGAATAGCAGCTAGACTGAGTTGATGAGCCATTTTGTAGTGAGGTTGGCAGCATTGGTCATATTATACACTTCAAACCATATACTCAACAAACTTGATAGGAAAAATGAGCTTTGTTATAATTTCCAACTGTACCTCCTTTAACTTGCATCTTTTCATAGGATAATTCATACTTCTATTTTCTACATGTCTAATTAGCTTTCCCCTCATTTTACCCTAAATGGCTGATATGTATCCACTACATTTTCCCTCATCTACTCATTCGTCAATTTATCTTATCCATCATTTATTGATACAAGCCAATTCAAGAACAGTTAGAAAAGAGAAGGAAGAAAAAGTAAGATGGAGAAGAGAAGGAATACAAGAGTTAGAGAAACAGAGAGAAGAGCATAAAAGGAAGAGATATTCATTGTGTATATTTCGTTCATGCCAGCTGCCCTGATCATGGCCACAATATAACAACCAAGAAATGGATCTCGGCTAGTTATAACAAAAATTACAAAAAGTACTACTAACAGAGTAAAATTGAGCTACCCAAAATGCATAATTTCGTTATACTTGTATTTTCCTTTATAAAATTTCGCAATCAGTCAAGATTCTAGATGCATTTCTTCTTTTGTCCATTATGCTTAGATCATGTGGATGACATCTCCGGCAATACCCCCAATCCTTTTTGTAATTGAGCCTAGATGCCGAAATTAATTAGCAGTGTGCCTATCTTCAATTCTCTTGCTTCATTCCTATTTGGATCTACCTTTTAAATATTCTTTTTTTTTCTAGAGTGACTGAACTTTATACTACAAAGTCTCTTTCCATAACTGAAGGTTGGCAGTAAGAATTTATTTTTTCTCAACATAGCTTATCATTCTGTAAAATTACATCCAATAGCTGACTGCTGGTGTAGGCTTATTGCTGTTAAAATGCTCTGTTTTTACACAATTACGTGCCTATTATGTTACTTTATTGTCCATTCAAGATTCAAATGCAGAAGAAAATTCGACGGTGGCATTAATAGTAGAAGTGCAATGACTTTGTTAGTGCTTTCTAGTCAGTTTTAGACTTGTACTTAGATTATGCAGCTGTATTGTGAACGTGTCAAAAAAACATTGAAATTCACAGTGAAAGAACTTTTGCTATCTCTTTAAAAAAAATTAACTTAACCTTTTAGTTTTACAACATGACACATTCTATAATGACAGGACGAAGTGTAGCTTTTCCAGGCCATGCTTTGGGATCTGGTCTCACTCCTACTGCTGCAAAGGCAAGAAATTTTGTACTCTAGATTTGAAGTTGTTTTCAAGTGGTCCTCCCTTGAGGTCAATTAATGAAGTCAATGTACTTATTTAGATATAAGAATGCGAACATGGACCTTTTATGTGGCTTTGTAGGTTTGTTCATCTTTGTCTGTAGATTTTGACCCTTTTCTGGTTCTTTTATAATTGAGAATTTATATCTTCAGGAACTTGGTCTTGTAGCTGGAACGCCTGTCGGGACATCACTGATTGATGCACATGCTGGTGGTGTGGGGGTAATGGAAAGTCTGCCTGAAAAAGGTTTATTTATTGGAGAAATTTTTCACTTTTTTCTTTCCTTTCCTTATTCGCTACAATATTTAACTTTTTGGAAAAAGTGACACATGTTCAGAGGACGATAATGAAGCTATATGCCGTCGTATGGTGCTGGTCTGTGGCACTTCTACTTGTCATATGGCTGTATCACGGGACAAGCTATTTATTCCTGGGGTATGGGGACCATTTTGGTCAGGTAAAATCTCAAAATATATAATGTAGTTACAGAGTGGTCTATGAGACTGGCTTTATTAAATATTATCTGATAATTCTTGCCAATTAGGCATCTATATATCTTTTTCGTTTGTTACTAGCATGTACATATACTCATGCCTATACATAATGTTTGATTGGGTTAGACTTCTCTCAAAGTTTAACTCATTATTTAACCATTCATCTTTGTCACTTTGGTTAACACTAATGGCATAATTTGAATGATTTTATATTATACCATGTAAGTTTACTTATGGTAGATATGCATCATTAATGGTGATTTGGTGTTTCCTTTTTGCTTTGATTTTTAGCAATGATACCTGAGTACTGGCTCACAGAAGGGGGGCAGAGTGCTACTGGTGCATTATTGGATTACATAATTGAGAACCATGTTGCTTCTCCTCAACTTGCAAACCGTGCTGCCTCTCAGAGTAAGAAATTGGTTTGTGTCCCCCTCTTTCTAATTCTAGGGACTGGCTTGACTTTCTATTCTATGTTCATTCCAGAAACTTCTGTGTTTCTGCTACTGAACATGATGTTAGAATCAATGATGCATGAGATGCAGTGTCCGTTTATTTCTGCTTTGACTGAAGATACACATGTCCTTCCTGACTTCCATGGAAATAGGTAAAGCATTTGAAGAATTGAATAATGAGTTTTCCAGTTCTTACTGCAGCCTACATATCAGTATGAATGAGCTTAAGATTTTACCATTGTGATGCACAGGTCTCCTGTTGCAGATCCAAAAGCAAAAGGAGTAGTGTTTGGATTGACTCTGGATCCTAGTGAACAACAATTGGCTCGTCTATACCTTGCCACAGTACAGGGTATTGCATATGGTACACGCCATATTGTGGAGCATTGTAATGCTAATGGTCACAAGGCAAGATATGCACCTTTCTTCTCTTTTTTGTTTATACACACACACACACACACACACACTTGGTTGAAACAATTATGAATCAAACCCTGTTGTTGTGATAAAAAAAAACTTGGAAGCAATTGGACTTGGAATGAAGTGATTGCATAATGAAGAATTAAGCAAGGATTAGTTTGAGGTACCTGCATAATGGATAAATAGGCTACCATCCTTGATGGATAAAAATGGAATTAGGTTAATCATTTCAGTTCAATCCATAGTGCCTGCTTTTTCTGTGTGATAAAGAGCGTAAGCTTTCAGTCTAGTCAAATTATAATGTAGATTGGCTGTTGGCAAATGGCCTGACTGGTTGTTAAATTGGTCCCAATTCATTCCATGTCCTCACCTGCACTCTCATTTCCTGTTATTATATATAAAACAAAGTTGTGCACGTGCAAGAAGCTCCAATTAGAAGCAATCTAATTATTGCTCGATGATTAAATATGTTGCTGCTGCTGTTATGGCTTAACAATAGGGTTGCTTGGCATTGGGCCATTGGTTCTTCATAATTCGTTTCTCTTATACCCTGAAATCCTTCCTTAGTATGTCTCTCCCTTTGTGCAGATTGATACATTGCTTGCATGCGGTGGCCTCTCAAAAAACCTCCTTTTCATTCAAGAGCATGCAGATATTATTGGTTTGTACATTTATTTTCTTCCATTTTGCATGCATGCATGGTCCTGTGTGCATGTTCCTGCATGCTTAGTAACTTTCATCTTTCGATTTATGATTAAGGTTTTATATACCTTATAGTCTATAGCAACATAGAACCTTGTTTTGGTCTAATGTTTCTTTTTCCTCTGCACTCAAGTGATGCATTCCATGTAGCCAAACATTTTTGTTAATATGACTAGGGAAAAGGCAGAATTTTTCTAGGGTTAAGCTAACTTTGGATGTAAAAATTTCTTAGATGTAAAGAGGAACTTGCCACTGCCCCTTAAAAGACTGATTGTTAATGTTATGGTAATTATAAGTTTTTAAAAATGTAATTTTGTCTCCTCTTAAGATGTACAGAAGAACCTGTGGATGCTCCCTTGAAAGTGTGATTTAGTGGCTGACAGGACCTTCCTTGAGTTTGAGCTTTACTTAGGGTAGCTTTACTTTGGGTATGGTCTTTAATAGAGTTTACTGGTTCTATATTTGTAGCTGCTGTAGGCAAAGATTAATTTTCTTCCATGTCATGGAGAGTTCTTAGAATGAAAGATTTCGACATTGTCTTACACATTATTGTTGAAACGTAGAACGTTGAACTTTGTAGTCAGTTATGGCTGTATCATGTAGATTGAGATCTTCATTTGAGAACTGTAACCTTTACTGAAATCTAAATTCACTGTAAGTTGAAACCACCTAGAAAGGTTAGTGTGGAAACACATTATTCTTACATCATTATAGAAGACAGAAGACACTTTGAATTAGATTTATGTAATTCTCACATAAAACAAGTGAACCGGGTCATCTAGGAGGGTGTTGGCATCTTAGTTATTGCTGGGCACATGCTGATAAAAAACTTGTGGCTTTCTTGCTAAGAATTTGCTATTCCCTCTTTTGTTATTTATTCATTTTATTGGTGGGAGACCATTTGCTCATAATTTCAGGTTGCCCTATAATACTTCCTCGTGAAAGTGAGTCGGTGCTCTTAGGGGCTGCTATTCTCGGTGCAGTTTCTGCAAAGAAGTATACTTGTCTTAATGAGGCTATGAAAGCACTTAATGCAGCTGGTCAGGTAAGCTATCGGTCATGTTTTTTTTTTATTGTTAGTTGGTGCTTTTATCATGAAAATATGTGTAGAACTGTAGAAGGTCCAGTTGAAAATTGAGCTGTATTTCGGTTTTACATCTTTCATAAAGTGGTTCAACTTAAACAAGTTAACTGATGGTAATGCATGAAATCTAGCTTAGGAAGGTGGTCTCATTTAATTTGCTCAATCTCCTTGTGGTGCAAAGAATAGTTGCGTGTGACCTCTGATTGATTGGCATCAACTAATCGAAGGGCAGGCCTGTTTTGGCCTTTTGGGCATTAAATTTATTTGGGCTAATGATTTGGCTGGTGCCTAGGTTGTAGATACCATTTTTTTAAACTGGCTTAAATTGTTTAAGTTTGATGTTCTACGATTTCTTTCCATATGTGTCTCTCTATTTAATTATGCAACCGAGATCATACCACTTATGTGGTTCAATAGACGATTGTCTCTGATATTGTACTTGACATAGACCAATTCAACTCTTGAAACCATGCAGGTCATTCATCCATCAACAGACCCAAGGGTGAAGAAGTATCATGATGCTAAATACCGCATCTTCCGAGAACTTTATGAGCAGCAGCTGTCGCAACGTTCGATTATGGCTCAAGCTTTGGCATAGGTAATGAGGTATCTGGTGGCAACTTGTGTATTTCAATTGGGTGTTTGGTTTTAACAAAAAAATGAGTTGAATTTTAAAGAAGTCGGGCGGTGTATTTACTTGTAAATATCTATATACATCTTTGGTTTTGCACTTGCATGTGAAAAATAGTACAAACAACAGGGAATAAAAGATCAATGGAGGGATTCACATATTTGATTCATTTAGCCTCTGCTTGGTGTTTCAAGACAGCCGGTTTTGGCGGACTCCATGGTTTCAATTTGTTTTCTGTTGAATTACGTGTTAGTTTTCAAGTCCAGTAGCGTGGTCGGTTTGGGGCTCACTATTCTGCAGTTTACGTCATTACCGAAATCTTAAAGTCGTATCACTTGAAGGAAACGACTTTAGTGATGGAATACCAAAAGATTTGGGCATATAAAACATGTTTATAAATTTGCAGATATTGGGATCGCGTGAGAGTACTACTCTCTCAGCCTCGATTCCTTTATCCATCTTTATTTAATGAATTTGTTAGTAGTCTTGTGTTTAGGGTGGATTCATTGGACTGTTTGAGAGTTTGTTGGTGGTGTTTAGGGGTGTTTATCGAGCGAGTCGATCACGAGTTAGACAATATTTAACTCGTGCTCGTTAAAAAAATTTGTTATTCGACTCGTTGCTCGTTAAAATTTTGTTTTACTCGTGCTCATTAAAAAAAATTGTTGCTCGACTTGGTGCTCGTTAAGTTAGTTAAAATTTTACTTGATTCATGCTCGTTGAAATTTTTTTTACTCGATTTGTTACTCGGGAAGGGTAATTAGTGTTTATATTTTAGTGTAGTAAATTATCAATTGATAATTTAATATTTTTTATTGTTTATTAAAAGATTAATAGATTATAAAATTAGTAATATTTATTAATTAGTAATTTAGTATCTTTCTTATTATCTATTAATAAAATTATTAAGTAGGTTTAATTTTTTAATGTAGTAATTTTTTAAGGTGACTACTTACAAATTATAAAAAAAAATTAACAAGGTGTTCACGAAGTTATTGAGTTTGATCATGCTCAACTCAATTCGTTAATGTTTCCAATGGAATTTGAGCTCGAGTTGAGTCAATCTGAGTTAAGTATTACCTGAGTTTTGACTAAGTCGAGTTCGAGCCGTTCACAAATTGTTTAACTCATTAAGCACCTCTAGCTGTGTTTATAGTCTGCAAGAGAGAAAGGTGAATTACGGGATGTCATCCTGTCCGAGTTTGCACATCATTCGATCTTTGATACTGAATCCGTCAGTTTTTTTAATGAAATTCTTAAAATAATATGGAAGTGTCTCTTAATTTCTTTCTATAAGAAAGTAAAATGGTGAGAATAATATATATCATGTTACTTCATTCTCCACCTATGGATCTAAGGAGTCTTTTGCTCCATCCGACATTTTGACTTTATTCTCCATCTTGGATCTAAGGAGTTCTGGCGTTTGATTTCTATTTTATTATTATTTCTTAAATCAACTTGTGTTTGTGTTAGTTAAAAGATCATACTGAATTTTTTTTTCTCAATTTAAAAGTCACATTAAATGCAAAAAAATTGTTTAAGAATGAGTACTTCAAATCCATTAAGTCCAGGGACGGAGCCAGAATTAAATATTGGCAGTGACCTAAATATTAGACTATTTAAGAAAAATATAAAGACTTATTATGTATTTAAACTCATTCAATATGAACCAAGTGACCTTAGTGATTAAGGGATTGTTATTATCCTTGAGGTTCCGAGTTCAAGAACGCATGTAGGGTATGAACGTTCATTGTCAAATACTTGAAAGTAATTGTTAAGATATTTATCTTATATTCACCCTAAATTTAAAAAAAAATCAAAAGAAAACTTCTAATTTATCTAATATTTAAACTTACAATGACTTAAATTGTAATTAGACAAAAAATTTGAGAACACAGACTTATCATTCTTTAGTTCGACCCCTACTTGATTAAATATTTAATAAATTTTTATATTTTTTAAATTTAAATATTTATTTTTTCATGAATCAAAAATACTATTAAATCAAAATTATATCGAATATATACATTTTAACAGGGGTCGGGCCTCCTTGGACACTAAGGGAGCTCCGTCCCTGATTAAGTCAAACTTTTATTATATGATAGAGGTTTGGTTCACGTTGTATAACTTTATAGGGCATAAATCTTTGATTTCAGATCAGATTATGATGCTTGGTTCATGAAAATCCTTGGCCGTGATCTCACATTATGTACAGGTTATAATATCATAACATTCTACCTTAGTCATATCTAAGATTAAAGGTGTAATTTAATTTTTTTTATCATATTATCTTTGTCTTTATTTATTTATTATCAAATATAATCTTACATTCTACAAATTAAACTCAACCTAAAATATTTCTATATATATAAAGATCACGTGACCTCATAAGTTAGCAGTGTAATACTGTAATAGTTATTGGATTAATTTGGTAAAAAGATTTCCCCGGAAAAGGTCACATGACCTCTGCCTGAGCTTTTGAGTGGTAAAAGTGACATGGTATCCGAAAAAGGTTCTGTGCACAGAAACAGATGTCTGCAGCATGAGTTCTGTGTTTCTCTTGGGACATTATATGTTCTTTGTTTATCTTATTCACGTTTCATCAATCAAGTACTACACTTCAGATTGGTGTCTTCTCTTTTGGGAGTGCGCATATATTCATTGTGCTTCTATAATTGGTACGTGTCATGCAATATCTTTTAGGCTTAAATATACAAAATTTATCCGACCTATGCTTGTTTTTTAGTTTAGTGTTTAACGTTTATTTTGTTCCAGTTTCGTACTTAACGTTTTATTTCGTTACTTAAAATAGGTCAAGCCGTGATAAACCGTTAGTTTTATCTGTTAAGTGATACATGTCACAATATGATAATTTTAAATTTTTTATATAAAATTAAAAAATATATATATATATTTTTTTAAAAGAAAGCACATAAAATTCGAAATAACCCCAAAACTTTGAAAACATTCATTTCAACCCCTAAACCCACGCCGCCCGCCACACTTTGTCGTCGAGAAAGCTCCACCCAACCTCACCTCCCCCGATGACCAAAACCCCTATGAAATCGTGACTGATCAACGGTCGATCGACGACGAATCGATGTTTTATACCCCGCGAACCCTAGGATGAAAATCACAATCCCAAGCGATTTCAACGACCAATCGACGACAACTACGACGACTTATAAATAGGATGATGACAAAGACTACATCGGCGATGGTGGTCGTGGTCAGAAAGGACGGCGACGGCAGGTTAGTGTTAATATTTGAGGATTTTAGGGATTTTGAGAGTTTTTGTAATTTAAAAGATATAAGGGTTTTTTTTATAAATATAATAATATTTTTAATTTTAAAAAAAAATAAAATTACGAGATTGTGACATGTGTCACTTAACGGAGAAAACTAACAGTCCATCACAGCTTGTCTCATTTTGAGTAATGGAATGAAACTTAGACACCAAACTGTGACGAAATAAACGTTAGGCACTAAACTAAAAAAGCATGCATAAATTAAACAACTTTTGTATATTTAAGCATATTTGTTGACATTAATTTTCCGCCAGCCGAGTTCCACGGTCAACCCGAAGACTCCTATCGCCTCATGTCTCCCTCCACGTCACCGGAATCTTCGAAAACAACCAACATGAGACATGGCTCCATAGGACTCCAAAGGCAACCGAAATCCTCGCCACTAAAGCAAGAGTTCAATCTTCGTAGGATTCAGAAATCAGGACTAAAAATAGCAGATTTTTTACTATAAATGTATGTAAAAATTCAGGCAATAGGGAGGAGGTTACACGCAAAAATACTCAGAGTTTACAAGAAACGCGACGGGGCAAACATACGGAGAGCAACGATTTACAAAAAAAAAACCTACAAGGAATACACGAAAAATACGAGAAATACAGAAGGGATTCATTCGAAGAAAAAAATACAGAAGTATTTCGGAAGGAGAAGTCCGAGAAGAACGACATACCTCGGAACATAAACAATCTGACGGCGGAGGAATTAGATCGAAGAGGTGAAGAGTCGAAGTTTCTTTTGCCTTTTCGCGGAGTTGGGGACATTTTCTTGCAAGACCGGGATTGGATCCAAGTTATCGGTGTCGAGAAAGATCTACTTTTAAAGTTTAGCGTTGAACGACTTCTTTCCCGGCGAGAAAGTAGTGAAGCGCTCACCCTTGTTTTTAATATCTGGTAACAAATGAGTATGGTTCCCTTTTTTTTTATTTTAAACGTGAATGTGGCTTTGATCTGACATAGCAAGTGGAGCACACCAATTGTAATATATCGGGAAAATTACTTATTTGGTCACTTGATATTTGATGAATTATGTTAGCTTTATTTTTCCTTTAAGTGTGGCATTATATTATGCATCCAATTCATTTTGATCCTAGAACTTTCATTTTAAATTGAATCGTTAGATTTAGATTTCAATTATTTTAGTCCTAATTTAGATTATTTTATTTAGTATCGTTTTATTTATTATTATAATAATTATTATTTTTAAAACCTCTTTTTCATTTTTTTATTTCCCTTTTAACATTTCTTTTATATATATATATATATGTTTTAGTTATATTTTTCTATTTTTTTGGTTTTTTTATTTCTTACTATTATATTATACTATTTTTCTTAATTATTTTATTTTCATTTTTATTCTTATGTATTTATTTATTTATTTTTTAACTAACCTTTTTATATATTATTATTATTTACTTTATTTATTATTTTCTATTATTTTTTTACTAACCGTTGTTTATTTTTGTCGTACGTTTTGTTTTATTATTATATTTATATCTATAGATATATATATATATTTCCCTTTGCTACCTCGTATTTATTTTTATTTTACCATCTAACATTTTTTGATACTTACAGTGATAATTTCAATCGATCAAAGGTGAGTAATTCGAATCGGGTAATTTAAATTTTTAACTTTTCGCAACTAAGACAATCGGTAAATTAATTGGTACCGAAAGGGCTGTTCAAGGGTGCTGATCCTTCCTTGACCGTAACTGACTCCCGAACCCGACACATTTCTGGTAAAACGCAGATCAGGTAAGATGGTGTCCGAGCCTCCTAAATTCGTTTTAAAATGGTCGGTGGCGACTCTAACCCAATCCATTCAAGTCGAAGCCCAATTTTGGGCCCAATCGAAAGACTGTCGCGATAGCTTGGCGACTCTGCGGGGGATCGGTAAGTGAGTCAGACCGAAATTAATTTTCGGTTGTCTTTTTTAGCGAAAGTTATAAATTTTAATTTTAATTTATTTATTTGATTCTAATTATTTACCTTTGATTATTTTTCAAGTAAATAGTTATACTGACGTTTTTTAATGATTTCAGATTTTTCAAAATTGTCATCTCTAGCTCTGTACCCGAGCTCCGAACCCTTTTAAGTGGGGGTAAAAGTGACGCCTTCGTGTGAATTTATTCGCCGTATGGGCCTAGCAAGTAACCTTCGGGATTCATATACCTTATACCTTCGTGTGAATTTATTCTCCGTATGGGCATAAGGGAATGTTTCCTCTCGAGTTTAACTTAGTCCACACAAGCTTATAATAGGCTTAGGACTAAGGGTCTGGCAAGCCCAAGGGGACACCAACAAGGAGAACTCGAGTACCTTTTTAGAACCTAAACCGGGAGAGTACAGGGAATTATAGCCCACCCCAATACCTCATTCCAAACCCTAGGTTGCTTTATTTCCTGTTTTATTTTCTGTTCAAAGCATGCGAACTAGACAAATATGCGGTTAGGATTTGTTTGAAATTAGCATGCGGGATAGAGATCATGTCCGGGTAGGAATTAAAGCATGTGGGGTAGATATCATGTGCAGTAGGATTTTTCATTTTTATTATTATTTTGATTTACCTCACTAACTCTTTTTATTTTTTGTTTTCCTTTATTTTGTTTTCATCATTTGAAACGAGGTGTTGATCCACCAAAAATGTGTTTGTTAAACATGGATAATCTGCATTAATGGAAAAAGGGGTTGTAATACAAGAGATGAAAATGCAGAGGACAATCTACAAGGAGACTATGTATCACATTTAATCCAAAAGATGTGGTACCCACAATTGAAGAATATATCACTATACTGCATTATAAAGGACTCAATGAACCGGGTCTACATCAAGCACAATGAAAGTCTATCTTTGAAGAACTGACTGGCAGAAGTTGCAGGGGCAAGATGATGGCCACTGATCTTAGGAGTCACTTCAAAGACGATAATGGCAAAACGATAACTGAAATTGGAGACCATTGCTGACGAGTTCAAGAAACAGACAAATGGACTTCACATAGTCCTATCAATTAAGGGCTTCAATGACGTATTCGTTGGGAACAGGCTCAACAAAAGATAAATGTTGGAGGTGCAGCCATTCGAGACTTCTTTTTTGGGGCAAACAACTCGTCATTTGCACGGTTCATCCATAAAAGCCAGAGTGGTTCGACAGGTTATTCAACCGGTTACGGATGAAGGTGGAAGACTAGTCAACATGTGAGAAGTTGTCAGAATATTTTTTGTCTCTTAAAAGATAAAACACTTTTGTCCCTAATAAGGATTATTTCTAATAACAGACACATTTTTGGATTAATGCCTCGAACATTGCATGCATTATACATCTAGACATATGTTGCATTTTGTTATTTTTCTTTACATTCGCATTAACTAACATATGTATGTCTCATAAAAAGGGAACACATACTAGATACACCACCTCAAGCATTGGACATACCCCATCCGCATAACACCCGCCTGAAAAAGAAGAAGATGAAAGCAAGAATCGAGAAAATCGAAAAGAACATGGCCAAATTGCAGAAAGATCTAGAAGACAAGATAAACCAGCAGTCGAAATACTCTGGAAACAATCACAAAGAACCAAGAGTCCTTGGTTGATCAGATCGTTGTCAAGTTAGTTGGCCTACAACAGACCAGTGCGCCTGGGGCAGGTTCACCGGAAGGGGTAACTATACAGCCTACCCCGCAAGTGGTTATCTCACCTGAAATCTTACCAGAACTTCGAGGGGACTCTTCTGCTGCAAAAGCGAAGCCCTCATCCTCTGTATTTAACCCTAAGAACAATCCGGGTTATTACAATATACCGGATTTGGATGAGGATGACAAAGCGAAGAAGATGGAGGAAAAAATCAAGCAGTTAGAGGAGCAAATGAAGGTAGTTAAAGGAGACCATGACTATCCTGGAATTGATGCTGTGGAACTCAGTCTAGTCCCAGACTTAATTCTTCCTCTGAAATTTAAGTCCCCAAAATTCGAGAAGTTTGACGGGAACAGTTGTTCATCCGCTTACATCACCATGTTCTGCCGAAAGATAACAGGATATGGAGGAAACGATCAACTCATGATTCACTGCTTCTATGAGAGTCTGTCGGGCTCGGCCATATGGTGGTACAACCAGCTAAGCCGGTCAAATATCAAGACCTGGAAGGACCTGGCCAAGTCATTTCTGGAACAATACAAGCATGTCAATGACATAAGGCCAGATCGAGTCATGCTACAAAGCATGGAAAAGAAGCATAACGAGAGTTTCAGGCAGTGCGCACAAAAATGGAGGGACTTGGTTGTGCAAGTTCATCAACCTTTAGATAAAAAAGAAACCCGAAAACTTTTCGTACAGACCCTGAAGGCTCCATACTTCGGACACCTGGTTGTGATCACATCAGGGAGCTTTTCAGACTTGGTTATGGCCGGAGAAATGATCGACTCAGCCATAAAGCAAGGCAAGATTAAGGATGGGGAGACCAGTAGGAAACCTCCTATGCGAGAGCGGGGTGGAGAGATTAACAACATCAACCATGTCAGTAAAGGTGTTACAATCTCCAAACCGAAATCAACTGCAACTGTGCCGTCATGTACTTCTAAACAAGATTCCAGAGAACCCGGAGAGGAAATAGAGCATTTCGACCCTATTCTGATGACATACAAAGAACTCTATCAACAACTTCTTGACACCCACGTAGTGTCACCATATCCGGTGGAACCCATAAAGCCCCCATACCCCAAGTGGTATGACGAGAGTGCTCAATGTGAATATCACGACGGTGTCCCAGGGCACACTATTGAGAACTGTTACGCATTCAAGATAGTCATACAGAAGATGCGTAACCAGAATTGGATCGACTTCAACAACTTGGGGGCATCCAAGTGAGGAAGACCATTTCATCATCTAAGGCATTCTGTTTGAATTTGTTTTTTTTTTTCATTTTTTCTCAAGTTTTTGTAAGGACTTTTTAAAGAAATTTATGTTACTTTAAAGATGTTAAGCAATGAATCACATTTGCAAACTTGCAATTCTTTGAATATCATTTGAATTAAGAAACTCTGTAAATGGTTCAAAGTTACAGATCTTTGACAAGGTAACATGATTTAAAACAAAGACCTTGACCTTACCCAGAATATACCCTCAAACACCGTACCCTCTCTTGCAATTAACCAATATAACATTTTCCTTTAATAATGTATAGACAACATAGGGCATCATTTGCATATGACATTATTATACTATTTATTTAAGACGTTCAGTGATGATAATGATCTTCACAAATGGAATAGTCGAGTAGGTAAAATCTAGTTTATGTCAGTTGCTTGGAAATTGAACTCTAAAGATGAAATTTTTGACTTTCAACAAACACCTAGGCTATAACAGGTTCTTCTTGACAATCTTAAGAAATTAAATCCGTAAAGCTGAGTTATTCCACTAAGGCAATTGGTTATAGAGGAAAATTGAAAGCCCTGGCCTTATGAGTAGATTACGTTCAAACCATGACATTGCTCGAACACTTGGCAATTCGGTATTTGCTCCACTGCTTTTGTCAAGCCGAAGACTTTGTGATAAGATGAACCCTTCAGTTAAACCTGATAAAACTGATTATAATGTTAAGTTGTCCCTGTAAAGCGATTGGTTAAACGCCCCGACTTTATGGATTCAGCTAGCCAGATAACGACAAATTAAATCAAATTTATCTAAGAAAGAAATTTTCGGTAATGATGGACTAAGGGAGTTAAGGAACACCTGTTATAGTCAAATACGCACGAGCACTCAAGAATTTCATTTTTAGACCGATATTTTTGCACTACCTTTATTAGAAGAGCTTACAAAACTTGAACAAATGGAGAATTCATAGGACCGAAATAGAAGGTCTAGTAATTGATCAGGCTAGTTGCGTCATTTTGTCCGCATCCAATTAAACTGTCAAGCCAAAGAAAAGCCTGTTGCAATAGCAGTCCAAAAAATGACCTTTTTATGGATGAAACCTTAGGTCAACCTAAAGCCAACTCATCCATTTAAATATTTGTCAAAGAGCTATAACTCTGGAAGGATTAAACGAGCTATTGATTCATTTGATATACTTTGAACTCATGTTTATAATTTGATTCATTTGCGAGCCTGAATTAAGGAGCAACATTTTTCCCCCTCTTAAACAAGAAAAAAACATTTTCAAACAGAACAGTCTCAGATTTGCAGCATAACTTAAATCGAGAAGGGTTATATGCCAACAAAAGACCATCGAGTTTGACTACGCTCGGCTCCAAGCGCATCATTTGCAGTATAGCTTAAGTCGAGAAGAGTTATCTGCCAAAGACCCTCAAGTTCGATTACACTCAGCTTCGATGGCATATCATTTACAACATATCTCAAGGCTAGAAGGGTTATCTGTCACCAAAAGACCTTCGAGTTCGACTACACTCAGCTCCAAGGCATATCATTTGCAGCATAACTTAAATCGAGAAGGGTTATCTGCCAACCAAAGACCTTCGAGTTCGACTACGCTCAGCTCCAAAACGCATCATTTGCAACATAGCTTAAGTCGAGAAGGGCTATCTGTCAAAGACCCTCAAGTTCGATTACACTCAACTTCGAGGGCACATCATTTACAGCATAACTCAAGGCTAGAAGGGTTATATGTAACCAAAAGACCTTCGAGTTCGACTACGCTAAGCTCCAAGACATATCATTTACAGCATAACTTAAACCGAGAAGGGTTATCTGCCAACCAAAGACCTTCGAGTTCGACTACGCTCAACTCCAATGTGTATAATTTATAGCATAGCTTAAGTCGAGAAGGGCTATCTGCCAAAGACCCTCGAGTTTGATTACACTTAGCTTCGAGGGCACATCATTTACATCATAACTCAAGGCTAGAAGGGTTATCTGTCACCAAAAGACCTTCGAGTTCGACTACGCTCAGCTCTAAGGCATATCATTTGCAGCAGCTTAAGTCAAGAAGGGCTATCTGCCAAAGACTCTCGAGTTCGATTATACTCAGCTTCGAGGGCACATCATTTACAGCATAACTCAAGGCTAGAAGGGTTATCTGTCACCAAAGACCTTCGAGTTCGACTACGCTCAGCTCTAAGGTACATCATTTGCAGTATAGCTTAAGTCGAGAAGGGTTATCTACCAACCGAAGACCTCCGAGTTCGATTGCATTCAGCTCGGAGGCAAACCAAATTTACAACATAGCTCAAGGCAAGAAGGGTTATCTGTCAATAAATTTTTTGAGTTCGATTACGTTTAGCTCGATGATACCTCAATCACACTATAGTCCAATTGCAATCGAGGTTTTCAAGTCGAGAAGAAAATCTGGGTTAGTCGTGCTGTAGTGACAAGGAACTGTTTTCCGACAACATAACTTAAGTCGATAAAAGTTATCTGTCAACGAAGACCTTTCAAGTTCGATTTCATTCATCTCGAGGACCTATCAACCACATGGCGGAGTCAAAGAACTGTTTTCCAGTCGAGTTTTAAAACCAAGGTCTTTAAATCGAGAAGAAGGCCGAAGTGGACTACAATTTGACGATAAGAAGCCACATTCTGATTCAAATTTCGAACTGCGACTTTAATTCTATATTTCAATATGGACTCGATTTCGCAACGGAAGAGCCATCCACAACTCAATTCGACAGGGAGTTATTATTAATGGAAATATCAAAGTCAATTTTCAACTCCACCAAATGAAAATTCGTGTCTTTTTATCTTTGTCTTATTTTTCGTTCCACAAAAAAGTATAAAAAAGGGCAGTTGTTGACACTAATTTTCCGCCAGCCAAGTTCCATGGTCAACCCGAAGACTCCTCTCGCCTCATGTCTCCCTTCACGTCACCGGAATCTTCGAAAACAACCAACATGAGACGTGGCTCCATAGGACTCCAAAGGCAACCGAAATCCTCGCCAATAAAGCAAGAGTTCAGTCTTCGTAGGATTCAAGAAATCAGGACTAAAAATAGCATATTTTTTACTATAAATGTGTGTAAAAATTCAGGCAATAGGGAGGAGGTTACACGCAAAAATACTCAGAGTTTACAAGAAACGCGACGGGGCAAACATACGGGGAGCAACGATTTACAAAAAAAATCCTACAAGGAATACACGAAAAATACGAGAAATACAGAGGGGATTCATTCGAAGAAAAAAATACATAAGTATTTCGGAAGGAGAAGTCCGAGAAGAACGACATACCTCAGAACAGAAACGATCTGACGGCGGAGGAGTTAGATCGAAGAGGTGAAGAGTCGAAGTTTCTTTTTCCTTTTCGCGGAGTTGGGGACATTTTTTTGCAAGACCGGGATTGGATCCAAGTTACCGGTGTCGAGAAAGATCTACCTTTAAAGTTTAGCGTTGAACGGCTTCTTTCCCGGCGAGAAAGCAGTGAAGCACTCACCCTTGTTTTTAATATCTGGTAACAAATGAGTATGGTTCCTTTTTTTTTAATTTTAAACGTGAATGTGGCTTTGATCGGGAATGTCTCAGGAAAGGCGGGTTAATATACGGCTAATATACAGCATTACCGGATACATTAAAATGTATTTAATAAATTCGGTTTAGCGGTACCTATTATGTTGACAACTAATAATGTTTTAGGTAGAAAAAAGAAAAAACTATTAAAAAATTTGGTAACCGGTAAACTTTGGTTATCGGTAAGTATCTATCCTTTTTATAAAAGTGTCCATACTTTTAACATATCAAGTAAATTTTACCGGTTTTGTCATAATGAATCTGGTTTTGTCATATTTTTACCTGTTATATTGTAAATTATCTATCCTTTTTATAAAAGTGTCCATACTTATTTCACTGTGAAAATATATTTATTATTATCTTTAGTTAATATTGTTAAATTTAAAATCTAAATAATATTTTATAAAATATCAAAACAATCAAATAATTTTTTGTGTAAATGAAATTATTAAATTAATATTGTAGGTGGAAAACATGAAACACTATTAAAAAAATTGAAACATAAATTACATAACTTTCAAAAAAGTATATATCATTTTTATAAAAGTGTCCATACTTATTTCACTGTTGAAAACATATTTATTATTATATTTGGTTAATATTGTTAAATTTAAATTCTAAATAATATTTTATAAAATATCAAAACAATCAAATAAAATTTTGTGTAAATTAAATTATTAAATTAATATTGTAGGTGGAAAACATAAAACACTATTAAATAAATTGAAACATAAATTACATAACTTTAAAAGCAGTTTTAAATCCTAAAAAGTGTCGATACTTTTAAGAAATATCGATCCAAAACGATATACCAGGTAAAAATATGATAAAACCGGTAACAAAATGATAAAACCGGTAAAATTAAAAGTGTCGATACGTTATATAAGGATCGACACTTTGTGAATTTAAAAGAGAAGCAGTTATAGCGCCTATAATGTGTCGATACTTTAAAAAAAAATATCGATCCACAACGATATAACAGGTAAAAAATATGATAAACCGGTATCAAAATGATAAAAACGGTAAAATGATACCGGATATATTGAAAGTGTCGATACTTTCGTAAGTACGTGTAATAAATTATCGACACTTTCAAAGAAATAGGTAATTATCCTTTCGAAAGTATCGACACCTGACATAAAAGTATCGACACTTTTGTATTTGTATCGATTAAATATAAATAACATATCCGATGAAAATATAAGCTAAATATCCTCTGAAAATAGATAGAACGGACGAGTTTTTGAAATCGAAGAGTAATTGTTGCTGCATTTCAGAAGGCGTTTCTAAAGCGAAGTTTGTTTGTTTGTTGCTGCAGTCGAATCGAAAAGTATGTTGTCGAAACCCTAATTTTTTATTATTACAGTAATCGCGATAGGGTTTTTTATGTGTTGTTTGGGGTTTTGGAGTAAGGAAGCATTTGGGACCGATTGCAGGTAGAAATAGATATTCAAGGAAAACGATAAATGTCGATACTTTTATTAAATATTATAGGTAGAAAATGATATTATAGGTTGTATAAATGTGCCGACACATTTTGGTGTGGCCATTCAAATTCTTTTGAAGAAAACCGTTTTACCACAAGAGTAGTTATCTATATTTGTATTGAAAAGTGTATGTAACAAAATAATTTGATTTGCGTAAACTGATATATGAAGGAAAAATGGAGTCAATGGGTTGGAAAATTGTTGGTGGAGCAGATGACTTTGAAATTGAGGCCGAGACTCGAAAGCAACCAAAGGGTGGATATATGTACTTCTAGTAAGTATCAATGTCTTTTTGTTATTATTGTTGAAATGGTAATTGGATTAAAGTATCGATAAACTTTAAATTGATTACAAATTTTAAATGTTAACAGTATGGCCGAATGCAAAAGGATGAAGGGAGATGGCACACAGAGCGGTTCGGTATGTAAAATGAAATTGACATTGAGTAGTATTAGTATTTAGTGTTAATGTATTGATTAAGAAACGTTTATGTTTAATATTAGGTGAAAAAAGATGTGAGGTCCAAATGGAATTCAATGAGTGATGCTGAAAAGGAACCTTACATCACACAGTCAAGGAATGATAGTAAAGAATACAAAGAACGGAGGAAAGCACATGAAAATAAGGTATTCATTAAACTTGTAAATACGTTGATACAAAATATATAAGAACTATAACATTATATATTGTTAAAAAATGTAGGAAGTTTCGACAAGATGCAGCATTAAAAGGGTGAATTTATTAATTAAACACCTTAAGGAGAAGGGTCAGTTGAATGTGCTGGGAGAAATAGGTTTTGGATCGTTGATCGGAGTAAGGGATCGACCTATTCGGAGGGAATTGTGTCGATCCTTGATGGCACAATTTGACGTCAGTCAATGTATGGCTAAGTATGGTGATTATTCATTCCCTCTGGGGGTATCGACTGCTGCAGCCGTATTGGGGGTACAAAACAAAGGCAAAAGTGTTATAGAAGTCTGTAGGAGTAAGAACTGGAAAGCACTTGCCTCCAAATATGGTTTGAATCATAAGGTGACATATACTGAAGTTGAAGAGGATATCAAAAGTGGATCTTACTTGGGGGATGAGCTGAAGGCCCGAGTTCTATTGTACCTTGTCGGTATATTTCTTTGTCCAACGGGTGATACGTCAACGAACAAGGAATATATGAAGCTCATTTGCGATGAAGGCTTGAAGGGTGAATTCAATTGGGCTGAATATATCCATTCGAGATTGATTGAATCAATTATCACCTTTAAAAAGGGCAGCCAGAGATACCTCAAAGGGTGCATAGCAATCTTAGAGGTAAATGAGTTGAATCACTTTTTTGTGTTTTTATATAAAAATTCTAATTTTATTATAAATGCAGGTTGCACTGTTCGATTTTAGTCGGGCTGTGAGGCAGTGCCGGCTTATGAAAGAACCGGAGTGGCACGCATCCGTGCATGGGGGAAGGAAGAGGTGGTTAGAGTGATGGTGAAGTTGAAGTTGGATAGAGGGAAGAAGCAAGAAATGGTAATAAATGTAATTAAATAATATTAAGAATATAATCAATGTCTTAATATTGTAATTTAATTTTTTGAAGGTTATTGGCAAGGATGTAGAGGAGGCAGTGGAGGCAGAGGAGAAGAAAGGAGGGATGGTTGTATTGGGGGATGAAGGTGAGTGGGACGACGGTGAAGCAAAACAGAGTAACTTCGACATTTTGATGTCTGAATTGGCTGATATCAAAAAAATCCAATTTGAAATCATGCAAAGACAATCAAGAGTCGAAGAGAAACTTGATCAAGTCGTAGAGAAACTCGAGAGGCATAAGGGGGTAGTGGAAGGAAAAATAGATGGAGTGGTGAAAGAAGTAGAGGTGTTGAGGGGTGAAGTGGTGAAAGAAGTTTCGGTGTTAAGGGGTGATATTAAGATGGTGACGGGAGAAAAATTTGAGGGAGTGGTGAAGGAGGTTGTTGATTTGAGGAGTGAACTTACGGGGGTGAAGGGGGTGGTTGATAAATACTCGGATGAAGGAGCTCAATTGAAGGGTGAAATAAAAGATATGAAGAGCTATGTAGAAAAAAAGTACGATGAACTGAAAAAATATGAAGAAGAAAAGAGGGAGGAGGAAGAAGAAGAGATGGAAGAAATGAGGAGGAAGGAGAGGCCCAATGTGCTTTATACACCGGAGAGTGTCATAGCAGCAGTTTTGGATTCGGAATGTCCTGCACCCCAGAAGAAGAAGCAGAAGGTAAGTTAATAAAAGAATACTTAATTTGATTTTTATATGTTGTTGTGACAAAAATTTGTATGCAAAATTGTAGGTTGAAAAAGCGGACATTCCAACTGGAATTGATGACATCGAAGCTGCAATTTGTGATTATTTATGGAATAGCGAGTTAGAATCGGGGTAAGTGAAATATATTGTTTTGTGAGTGATATTTAAATATTTCATGACAAGATATTAATCCTAATGATTCATACAGATATTCTGTAATATCAATGGGAAATCAATTCGCTACTGTATACGACGTTGCAACGTTGAAGCCTACAGAATGGGTTGGCGGTGTGGTAAGTAGAAAGTAGAAATAAATAAAACTTATTGAATATGTTCTGATTGTGTAATTAATTTTGTTAGGTTATCGATTTGCTCGCCTGGACCATATGCTACGATTCTCAAAAGTCACACCGGAGGATTGGCTACCTTCCATACCTCTTAGTGGTGAGTTAAATTAATAAATATTGAAAAGTAGTGTTATAGACGGTAAATTAATAATGTTTGTTGCGTAATTACAGCAACAGGCGTTGGAAGCCAACAATAAAGAAAGTGTTGAGAATATTTCTACCTTCTGGGGTGTCATATTGGATAACTATGTGAAATTCACGGACTGTGAGAAGGTAAGACACCATACCAATTGCAAATGATGTTTTCGGATATAGAATGTTGAATTTTGTCAAATTGGGTGTGAAATTTGTTGCAGATAATGATCACAATAAACTACCATAATTCACACTGGTATCTGTTGGTGTTGGATATGGTAGATCATGTTGTAACAAATATATGATAGTATGTTTACAACTGAAGCAGCTAAACAGAGAGTGAAGGATGCTAAGAGATTGGTATGTATGTATGTATGTATGTATGAAAGGACATTATGTAAATTATAATGTATAATTTTTTTGGTGCATAACTTCTTCTATTTTAATGCAGATTAAAATATTAGATTCTTATAATAAGAAACGCATTTGGGTTGAGTCATGTGGATCTCTAGGAAAGTATCCCTTGAAAAACTTCAAATTTGTGGAGCATAAGAAGAATAAGCAATTGAATGGGTATGAGATGTTATCACAAATAGAAAGCTTAATTTATGCAGTATTCATCATAATTGACATGTGTGGTTTTCAAATTTTGTAACAGATATGATTGCGGCATGTATGTGATGATGTGGATGGAATCGATCGGTTCTACAGGGGCACTGGTGATTTGTAAGTGGATAGAAAAATTGTTTGTGGTAAAATTGTTAAAAGTCGTAGATTGAATGCTGTAGTTGACAATACTTAACGTTCTGACAATTTGAATATAGGTTGTTGGAGACTGGGATCGATCGCGAGTATTAAATGATCTCGTAAGCCACAATCAAAATGAACGAAGACAGGAGATAACAAAAGCCGCAATATTACATAAGAATAACAAAGGATGCAATGATGTAAATGTCGAGTTAATTTTGTATAAGATTTATAATTTTGTATACGATTTATAATTTGTATACGATTTATATTTTTTTATGTGAATATAATTATGAATGAGATGAGAAAAGTTAGCAGTATGTTGTTGTACATGTTTCTTATACACATTAAGGGTCATGTCGATACTAATATAGTTGTGTCGATATTTTTTTTCCAGAATGAATTTTTACAAGGTGCATCAATAAAGTGTCGATCCATATATAAAAAAGTGTCGATCCCAAATCATCGAACCCAAAAGTATAATGTAATATGTAATTTTTTAATCTAACCGGTACAATTATACCGGTTTTATGAGAGAATAAGTCTAAATAATGTGTCGACACTAATATAGTTTGTGTCGATATTTTTTTTCCAGAATGAATTTTTACAAGGTGCATCAATAAAGTGTCGATCCATATAAAAAGTGTCGATCCCAAAATCATCGAACCCAAAGTATAATGTAATATGTAATTTTTCAATCTAACCGGTACAATTATACCGGTTTTATGAGAGAATAAGTCTAAATAATGTGTCGACACTAATATAGTTTGTGTCGATATTTTTTTTCCAGAATGAATTTTTACAAGGTGCATCAATAAAGTGTCGATCCATATATAAAAAGTGTCGATCCCAAAATCATCGAACCCAAAAGTATAATGTAATATGTAATTTTTTAATCTAACCGGTACAATTATACCGGTTTTATGAGAGAATAAGTCTAAATAATGTGTCGACACTAATAGTTTGTGTCGATATTTTTTTCCAGAATGAATTTTACAAGGTGCATCAATAAAGTGTCGATCCATATATAAAAAGTGTCGATCCCAAATCATCGAACCCAAAAGTATAATGTAATATGTAATTTTTCAATCTAACCGGTACAATTATACCGGTTTTATGAGAGAATAAGTCTAAATAATGTGTCGACACTAATATAGTTTGTGTCGATATTTTTTTCCCAGAATGAATTAAAAACAAGGTGCACCCATAAAGTGTCGATCCATATATAAAAAAGTGTCGATCCCAAAATCATCGAACCCAAAAGTATAATGTAATATGTAATTTTTAATCTAACCGGTACAATTATACCGGTTTTATGAGAGAATAAGTCTAAATAATGTGTCGACACTAATATAGTTTGTGTCGATATTTTTTTTCCAGAATGAATTTTTACAAGGTGCATCAATAAAGTGTCGATCCATATATAAAAAGTGTCGATCCCAAAATCATCGAACCCAAAAGTATAATGTAATATGTAATTTTTCAATCTAACCGGTACAATTATACCGGTTTTATGAGAGAATAAGTCTAAATAATGTGTCGACACTAATATAGTTTGTGTCGATATTTTTTTCCCAGAATGAATTAAAAACAAGGTGCACCCATAAAGTGTCGATCCATATATAAAAAAGTGTCGATCCCAAAATCATCGAACCCAAAAGTATAATGTAATATGTAATTTTTAATCTAACCGGTACAATTATACCGGTTTTATGAGAGAATAAGTCTAAATAATGTGTCGACACTAATATAGTTTGTGTCGATATTTTTTTTCCAGAATGAATTTTTACAAGGTGCATCAATAAAGTGTCGATCCATATAAAAAGTGTCGATCCCAAAATCATCGAACCCAAAAGTATAATGTAATATGTAATTTTTCAATCTAACGGTACAATTATACCGGTTTTATGAGAGAATAAGTCTAATAATGTGTCGACACTAATATAGTTTGTGTCGATATTTTTTCCCAGAATGAATTAAAACAAGGTGCACCCATAAAGTGTCGATCCATATATAAAAAGTGTCGATCCCAAAATCATCGAACCCAAAAGTATAATGTAATATGTAATTTTTTAATCTAACCGGTACAATTATACCGGTTTTATGAGAGAATAGTCTAAATAATGTGTCGACACTAATATAGTTTGTGTCGATATTTTTTTTCCAGAATGAATTTTTACAAGGTGCATCAATAAAGTGTCGATCCATATATAAAAAGTGTCGATCCCAAAATCATCGAACCCAAAAGTATAATGTAATATGTAATTTTCAATCTAACCGGTACAATTATACCGGTTTTATGAGAGAATAAGTCTAAATAATGTGTCGACACTAATATAGTTGTGTCGATATTTTTTTCCCAGAATGAATTAAAAACAAGGTGCACCCATAAAGTGTCGATCCATATATAAAAAAGTGTCGATCCCAAAATCATCGAACCCAAAAGTATAATGTAATATGTAATTTTTTAATCTAACCGGTACAATTATACCGGTTTTATGAGAGAATAAGTCTAAATAATGTGTCGACACTAATATAGTTTGTGTCGATATTTTTTTCCCAGAATGAATTAAAACAAGGTGCACCCATAAAGTGTCGATCCATATATAAAAAAGTGTCGATCCCAAAATCATCGAACCCAAAAGTATAATGTAATATGTAATTTTTTAATCTAACCGGTACAATTATACCGGTTTTATGAGAGAATATGTCTAAATAATGTGTCGACACTATATATTTTGTGTCGATACTAATTTAAATATCAAGTGTTTTCCACCGTTATATAGTACTCTTAATCGAGAAACCCTAAACATAAATGCAAGCAGGCAGATCTTCCTCTCCTCTTTCTTCCTTCTACCGTTATCATAAGTGACGATCAGATATTCAGGTAAATTTATCGATATTTTATGGGTTTGATTGATTTCTATTGGAGTTTTTATCCTGAATGTGTTTGTGTTCCATTGTAATAGGGGTAGCATCCAACCAAATGGCTCCAAAACGTCAGCGTCAGAAGCGAGGTCTTTCTCAAAGCTCTTCTCAACCCAGTTCTTCTCAACCACCTCCTTCTGTAACAAACGATTCTTCTGAGGAAATCAGGTCCTTCGAAACTCTGAACTTTAGATCCGACATGGAGAAACAAAGATGGCAGACGAGTTTTAAAAGATTCGTCCCGAACGTGTCATTGACCTGGGTTTCTTGTTTGATGATAATATGCATTTAGTTTTAAATCCACATTTACATCTTGGGGTTGGCTTGAATTCCTTGGTGTAGAACCAAGATATTATCCCAACCTAGTTAGAGTCTTCTACAACAATGCTTCCTTACAGCACGAGCCTAATAAGACTAATAATAGGAATTAATACACATGTCATGGGGAAGGATATATATATCTCCAGAAACTATGCGGAGGGTTTAGGTGTAGCGAATACAGGGGATTCAGATGAAAATGGTGTAGATTGGTCTACAATTAAACGGGTTACTAGAAATAGCCCAATTCACCTCGATGTAGAGTCGAGAGTGTTTCACAAAATGCTCACATGGTATATCCGGCCTAGTGGGGGAAACATTCAACGCTTCGAGACAGCGATTATTGGTGGATAGCAAAGTATAAATCCAAAACGGCTCCAAACATTGCAAAACTCATATTTAATACAATTGTATATATGGTCACAAAGGGAGCAACAATTTCAACTACACTACCATATGGATGTGTCATCACCCATCTGTTGAAGAAGAAGGAAGTTGATTTTTCGCATGACGCCCCTGTTCGATTAACCCGCAAGATTGACATGGTATTTATTAAAAAAGCGGGATATGATTTTGTTGAAAAACTCGGTTGGAAGCGTGTCAAGGAGGTCGGATTAGATCAAGAGAGGGAGGAAATGGACCCCGTTGGCCATGAAGAAGAGCAACCAAGTGGAGACGCAATGATGGAAGAAGCAACAGTTGCAGAGGATGTCACAATTAAGACCGTGATGGAATACATGGTCAATTTTCGGGAGCATATTGATTCCCTTGTGAGTGGAATGCGATCCGATATTTCATCATTGCAACGTGAAGTCTCCATGTTGCGTAACGAATTACGTCAACGACATCAAACGAGTTAGGTAATTCATTATCTATGTTTCTTAACATTTACACGTTCTGAACTTTATTTTATTTTCTTTAACAGATGTGGACAACCAATCGGTCGCAGAAGATGAAGCTGACGATGAAGATGACGATGATGATGATGATGACGATGATGATGAAGATGATGATCCAAACAAGTATATCGTGTCTGCAACGCCGCCTTCAAGAAAACTTTTAATTTTTGATCTCAATGGTGTCCTTGCCTACATCCCAAGACTGCCGGCAGGTTTTAATTCTATTCTTTTGTATCCATTATTTTAACATATAAGCGTAGAACTTTAATCTCATTTTCTTCATGTTGTAGATGTTGTCCTCAGAAGAGGATTATTTGAATTTATGCAATTTTGTGTCGACAATTTTGTTGTTGCCCTTTGGTCTTCAAAGATGAGGTTAGAACATGTTTGAGGCAATTGAATTACTGTAGTCAAATCGTTAATATACATTTGAATGTTAACATTCATCTTGATTACAATCTCAGGCATAACGTCGACCGTGTACTTGAGAAACTACCTGTATTTTCCGAGCATTTTCTATTCGTGTGGGTAAGATGAATGTCATTACAGTTTGCTGACTTTTCCTTGTCTATGATTCCTACATATTTATGTTCGACTGTTTGTGAACAGGATCAAAAAAAATGCAAACATACGATTCTGTTACCTATTGTAAAGATCTCAATGATGTTTGGAACGCGTGTCCAGATTTTAACGAGCTAAATACACTTTTGGTCGATGATTCAGCGGAAAAAATGATTTATAATCCGGTAGGTTGCATTTATGCAATATGTTTCTGATCAGTTGAACAGGTGTTCAGACATTGATTATTTTAACAACTTATGTGTTTATATAGAAATACAATTACATATGTCCACATACCTTTGACGCTGCTTCCCATTCGAACGACAAAGCTCTAGGTATGACACAAATTTATTCATGCTTATGCGAATTTAATTTATTGTTAGTAAAATTGCACCTCATTAGTTTGATAATTGAAATTATTTATGTATGTCCTCAGAAAAAGGCGGAAACATACGAGAGTATTTGGAAAATTTGTTGAAGGCCTCTAATGTTCCGGACTTCGTTAGAAACAACCCTTTTTCATCGGATTAATTTTGTTTGTCGGTACATTATTTGAACATTCTTGTGTATTTAAATTTTGGTGTGATTATATTGTATGTATATTTTCATTAATTATTCCATATTTGCTTCTATGTGTACATATACATTTGAGTGAGTTTTAAGATATTAATTTAGTAATTATAGGCGTCTAATGATTAATTTTTTACGTTACGGTATATATTATTGTTAAATTAAAAATTCTTAATATTATTTTATAAATATCAACACAATCAACTAATTTTTTGTGCAAATGAAATTATTAAATTAATATTGTAGGTGGAAAACATGAAACATACTTAAAAAATATTGAAACATAAATTACATATCTTTAAAAAAGTTTCGATCCTTTTTATAAAAAGTATGGACACTTTCAACATTATAATAAAATAGATAATTTTGTAATATAACCGTATAAATATACCGGTCTTATGCGCGAATAGGTCTACAACCTATATCGACACTTTTTAATATTGTCGGTACTTTATGTCCATATTGGAAGAAAATTGTGTCGATATAATTTAAAAAAGTGTCGACATTTTACACATCGGAACCCATATTATAATGTAATAGATAATTTTGTAATATAACCGTATAATATACCGGTCTTATGCGCGAATAGGTCTACAACCTATATCGACACTTTTAATATTGTGTCGGTACTTTATGTCCATATTGAAAGAAAAATGTGTCGATACAATTTAAAAAAGTGTCGACATTTTACACATCGGAACCCATAATTATAATGTAATAGATAATTTTGTAATATAACCGGTATAAATATACCGGTTTTATGAGCGAATAGGTCTACAACCGGTATCGACACTTTTTAATATTGTGTCGGTACTTTATGTCCATATTGGAAGAAAAATGTGTCGATACAATTTAAAAAAGTGTCGACATTTTACACATCGGAACCCATAATTATAATGTAATAGATAATTTTGTAATATAACCGGTATAAATATACCGGTTTTATGAGCGAATAGGTCTACAACCGGTATCGACACTTTTTAATATTGTGTCGGTACTTTATGTCCATACCATTTAAAAAAGTGTCGGTAATTTGAAGTAACGCGGTTTTTCTTCCTTCATTCAAAATATTTATATGTACATACAATAGGAGTGATGTTGATACTTACGATATATTATATGGAGATCGTTGTCATTCCATTCCGTCTTGAAAAAATCAGTTGATGTAGGCTGTGTGCTTGTACTCAACTAAGCTTGACTTGAGGACATGTTAGTTTTTTATGCCCCTCACCGTTGCAGTACCCACATCGCCTAATTTGCTTCTCGACCTTGTTCTTCGGCACTTCTTTTCGCTTGCGTTGTTTTCGTTGAGGGTCACGAACATTGTTTACTACAATGCTCTGGTTGACTGAATGATTCAAACCAAACGAGTTTTCTAATTCTTCTATTTTTTTTTTTCATCTCATCTCTTGCGGTTTGAAAGACTCGTCTGTCTTTGATGCAATGTAGCATAACCTACTTGACGTTGAACGTAGAGCAGCGAACCTTGCCATTTGCATCACTTCTGGAGACACATTCAAATCAACATAGCTGGGTGCAGAAGCCTTCGCATCATTAGTCCACCTACTTTGAATCAAAGTCCGGGCAAATATGTGTAGTCCAATTGCTTCAAAATGTGAAGTTGATGGCGACACGGAAGTCCAACGGTCTCGAATTTTTTGCAGGAGCAAATTAGAGTTTCGTACGAGAATCAAAACTAATTTCAAATTTCCTATTTTTTTTCTGCGTACTTTGACAAAATATAATGTTGACATTCATCTGATAAGGACTTAATCTCTGCCTCAATCCGGTACAATGTCTCCCGTGTAAGTTCATCTTGGAACACACGAAAAGATTCGGGGTAAAAATCGCAGCGGCATGGCTTTCAAGGTCGACCAGTTTTGTGATCTGGAAGGGCTTCGTATGGGAACTTAAGTAATCCGCTTTCAACTCGTTCATACGCATTCTACTAATTCCATCTTCAATTGCACGAACAACATCTAAATATGTCTTCTTGTGTTTCAGTGCAATAGCTAGTGAAGCATTCATAGACTCGCACCTTGTGTTGAGCGAATATTGGCAAAGAAATGACCGGTTAGATATGCTTGTGCCCATAAGTGTCGTATTTCCCTTCTCAATCACCCATGGATGCTTTTGGACGTTGAATTCTGAAACAATCGAACGCCATTGAATATCAATTCCTTGGTTGTCCACCAGGAAGCCATGCATTTTGAGAATGCTGCTGTAAACTTTGGGTCACCAATGTTAGCTTGTGCATTGCGAGAAAGATGCCAAGAACATAATCTGTGCTTAGCATAAGGGATAACAGATTTGATAGCCCTCTGCATTGCCCTATCCCCATCGGTTACAACAGAAATAGGTGATTTATTCATCATGGCTTCTAAAAAATTCTGTAGCACCCACTCGAAAGATTGAGACGTTTCGTCAGCGATTATGGCAGTGGCAAACACAATTGTGTTATGGTGATGATTGACACCAACAATAGGCATAATTGGTCGACCATACAAATTATCTTTGTACGTTGTGTCGAACGCAATTACATCACCGAAGCATGTGTAATCCGATCTCGATGTAGAATCCGACCAAATAAGATTATACAATGCCCCCGATTCGTCTACCGAGTATGTCATAAAAACCCGGGATCATCATGTTCTTATAATCAAAGTAGGCAATAAGCGCATTCACATCCCCATCGACGATTTCCTTTGCTTTACCTCTTTGAAGTGCATTGTAGAGGTCTTTATGTGTAAATCCAACATTATGATAGCCCCCTGCCTGCTGCGTTAAATAGTTCATTACTTGTGACGTGCCAACACCGACCTCTTTCAATGTTGTTGCCTCATCGATATCAGCCTTACTTACAGCTCGATTAGAACGCATAAATGGTGTCATAGCATGTGCACAATGCATGATTATGTTTCTGATCAGACTTACTTATAACCCACTGATCGTTTGTATTTGTTGCTGTAACTACGACTCTAGCCTTACATCATGTTCTTGTGACTGGCGTATGAGCACGTTGACGATCCAGTATTGACTTTTGATACTCGAAACCCTTCTTTGGAACAACAAAATTCTTGTGTCTTCACATTCCCTTCCACGTCAAGCCGTGTTGTTCCCTTACGTGCACTAAACCCATGTTCCCGGCGAATCCCTTGTAAAAGTGCCAAGCTTGATCACGTGAACAGAAGAGCTGACCAACCAATCTGTCAGATTCATCAACATTATGTACTTCATGGCATTCCTCGGTTGGCTTAACATTGTCTACTCAGTATTATCCATGGCAAAAATTTTGTTGTGCAAGTTCAGTGCTCCAGGAGTTGATGGATATGTAAACGAAGGTTCATTTTGAACATGTTTCTGTAGTTAAAGGGTGGTACAACATTAAATTCGCAGTACATATTTAGGTATGTACAATAACTACAAGTATATTATCATTTTAAATTCGCAGTACACTGTTAAAAAATTGAAACATAAATTACATAAGTTTTAAAAAAAGTATCGATCCTTTTTATAAAAAGTATGGACATTTCAATATAATAGGTAAACATATGATGTAATAGGTAGCCCTTATATAATGTAATAGGTATCGTTTATAATGTAATAGGTAATGGTTATATTGTAAAGTGTCTATCCTTTTTATAAAAGTGTCCATACTTTTTTCACTGTGGAAAACATTAATTTAAGGTTATCTTTTGAGTGAGTTTTAAGATATTAATTTAGTAATTATAGGCGTCTAATGATTTATTTTTTACGTTACGGTATATATTATTATTAAATTAAAAATTCTAAATAATATTTTATAAAATATCAAAACAATCAAATAATTTTTTGTGCAAATGAAATTATTAAATCAATATTGTAGGTGGAAAACATGAAACACTGTTAAAGTATCGATCCTTTTTATAAAAAGTATGGACACTTTCATAATATAATGTAATAGGTAAATTTGCAATGCTATCGGTATAAATATGGTGGTTACTTATAAATAGGTAAATATAAGCGCTACCTATTACATTATATAAGCGCTACCTAGTATGTTATTGTACTTTATAATATTTCCGGTTAAATAATATAACATAACCGGTCTAAATTTTAACCGGTCACTTGTTTAACCGGTCACGCCGTATATTAGCCGTTTTTTAGGCGCCGCACCGCAGAACGACCCGGCTTTGATCTGACATAGCAAGTGGAGCACACCAATTGTAATATATCGGGAAAATTACTTATTTGGTCATTTGATATTTGATGAATTATGTTAGCTTTATTTTTCCTTTAAGTGTGGCATTATATTATGCATCCAATTCATTTTGATCCTAGAACTTTCATTTTAAATTGAATCGTTAGATTTAGATTTCAATTATTTTAGTCCTAATTTAGATTTTTTATTAGTATCATTATTTATTATATTATTATTTTTAAAACCTCTTTTCATTTTTTATTTCCCTTTTAACATTTCTTTTATATATATGTTTTAGTTATATTTTTCTATTTTTTTTTGGTTTTTTTATTTCTTACTATTATATTATACTATTTTTCTCATTTATTTTATTTTCATTTTTATTCTTATGTATTTATTTATTTTTTTTTTAACTAACCTTTTTATATATTATTATTTTACTTATTTATTATTTCTATTATTTTTTTACTAACTGTTGTTTATTTTTGTCGTACGTTTTGTTTTATTATTATATTTATATCTATATATATATATATATATATATATATATATATTTCCCTTTGCTACCTCGTATTTATTTTTATTTTACCATCTAACATTTTTTGATACTTACAGTGATAATTTCAATCGATCAAAGGTGAGTAATTCGAATCAGGTAATTTAAATTTTAATTTAAATTTTCAACTTTTCGCAACTAAGACAACCGGTAAATTAATTGATACTGAAAGGGCTGTTCAAGGGTGTTGATCATTCCTTGATCGTAACCGACTCCCGAACCCGACACGTTTCTGGTAAAACGCAGATCAGGTAAGATGATGTCTGACCCACCTAAATTCGTTTTAAAATAGTCGGTGGTGACTCTAACCCAATCCATTCAAGTTGAAGTTCAATTTCGGGTCTAACCAAAAGACATCTACGACATTATCAATTGAAAATATAACTAAAATATTAAAAATATATTAATTTAAAAATTTTAGGAGGGTGACTGCATCATCAGACTCCTCCTGTCCATCCCTATTAATTACGGGTGAATGTGGCTGTGAGATTCCTGTTGCTTAGAAGATCTGTACACGAGTTTACGGTAATTATTGAACTTTTTTCTACACTAGTAGGTAATTTATGCTTGATTTCTGTCGGGGGATTATCTTAAATCCAACTCTGGTCGTTGGAGAAGAGGGACTCACCTACTCTATCAAAATTAACTAAAACAATACCATGCAAATATATGGCCGAGCTACCTTAGTATTCGACGCCCCCCGAAATTATTGAAAAATTAAATAAATTTATATAAAAACATTAAAAAAGTTAATATTTTTAAAAATAATTGACATAAAATTATTATATCTGTTATTAAAATATATAAAATTTAATTCTAACAATATAATCCAAATTTTTAACTTAAAATATATGCTCTATCACCAGAGTTTTTGGTATCTCTATGCTCTGCATGTCCCACTTTCACTGACAAGAGATTATTGCAAATCAAAATAACCCAACACCGGATTGACTTTATTCCTCAGCTAAAACTTCTTTTTATTATATAATGTGCATGAAGTTAGCGTGGCATTGAAGGGTTTATAATACTTACGATAATGATTAAAGAATGAGGTAAATGAATTAAGTAGGATTTAGCATGGCAATGCCAACGACATCAACAACTCCCTGTTGCGCTACCCCATGGAGTCAACACTCTGACGCCATTTACTTTATTTCTGTATCATAAAACTAACTAAAGGGCAATATAAAGTATTATGCGGCACGAAAAAATATTTACTTTTAAGTTAAAATTATTATTATACCAAAACACATTAAATGTTTGTTTTAATAATAATTTATTATTGTTTTATAGAAAAGTACAATTATTCAACCACTACTTGATCCAATGAGTTCGTTTGATTTAATAATACTGTAAAAAAAATAATAAATTACTATAATTTTTAATATGAAGGATTAATTTTTTAAATTAAGATAAAATTGATAATATACAAGTTATAACTAAAATATTATTATACCGAGACACATGTACTGTTTGTTTTAATTTTAATGGTGAAGTGATATGTTTATAATAATATTTTGATTTAAAAATATTTTTTTATCAAGCTCATAATTAAATGATACTAAATTTTATATAACAATTAAAGCGCATAATAACATAAAATTATACCAATATGACTGAAATGTGGCAATTCTCTGGAAGTTTCTATTGGCTACATTTTATTCTCATGACCATGCATGCACCTAATACGCGGAGAAGACTTTTAATTTACAAGTCAAAGTTTTTCATGTGTCGTTGACTTTTTTAAAAAATTAAAGGGGTAATTCTATGATTAGTTATTGAAGTTTTTTGTTTTTTCCCCTTTGAATAGTCGTGAACAACTTTCTTAATACAAAGTATCCTCTTAAAAAAAAAATAGTCGTGAATAATTATAAGGTAGTATTTGTTCATAATTTTATTTAACCATTAACAACATATACACTCTACATACATAACTGCCGAAATCCATAATTTTAAGAGAGAATAACACTCTCTTTAATCATTAGAATCACTCAATAAATTCTTTACGTTTCTTATTGTAACAAAAGAGTTGATGGTTTGATTAATAAACTCTTCATAAATTCAATCAACTATTAAAAGTTAATGGTAGCGATATTAAGTCTCAGGTGGCCACAATATCAATTTTCAAAATTGAAATTAAAAATATTAAGAAAATGAATAAATCGTCATTTTGAACTTTATCGTCAATGTTTCATTTGCATAGCTTCATAAACCTTTATCCTTTTATCATCATTTTTTGTGCAATTGAATATAATAAATTATTTAAGCAAACTTTGGAGTCCATAAAATGGAAACTACGTGGAATGTGACATATAAAGAATTTTAGTTTTCCAAATGATTAAACAATTTATGAGTTAATGTCATCTAGGGTTTACAACTATAGAGGCGGGCATTTAATTTGACTATGCATGGTCTCCATCTACGTTAGTAACCAGATAACTAAGATCATAAGGATGAAACCCTAAATGTTATTATAATATCATATGTATTGAAATCAATCTTAATCAAAGTCATCTAAGATATTTTTGAGGCCATGAGCAATAATTCAAATATAGGCCGATAAAATTAGAATATATTCTATTACTTTGAACAATCAATTTAATAGTATTTTAATAAATCATAGAAAATGATTAAATTTTGTTAAACACATTATTTTCATTGTTTTGTTAAGAAAACACCTTAAATACAACTAAGTGAGAATAATTTTTTTATGTAAGTATGATATGGAGCTTGATTTTGAACAATAAAAAAAAAAATAAAGAATAATATATTGTTTTACCGATAAATTAAGATTGAAGAAGACTAACAGTTAAAATGCTATTTGATAAATTGAAGAATGAGATTAAAAAAAAGAGAGAAAAATATGATTTGATTTAATTCAAAGTTGAATGAATAAATGAGAGAGATAGAGAAAGGGATGAGAAATTGAGAATTTTATAGAATTAGAAAAAAATAGGATGCCTCAGTTATAAAGGTAGAAACTGAAACTATTTTATAAAATCTAAATAAAATTAGGAGCCTTCAATTATAAAAGTAGAAAGTGATGACTATTTTATAAAGTTAAAAAATTTAGAGGCCCTTAATAATTAGGGTAGAAAGTGAGGATAATTTTATAAAATTGATAAAAATAAAACCCTTAATAATTAAGGTAGAAATGAGGACTATTTATAAAATTGAAAGAAAAACCCTTAATAATTAAGGTAGAAAGTGATCCAATTAGTAGAAATTTTCCAGGTAAACAACAATTGAAATATAACCGATGTGACACGAGGCAGAAGGTAAAAATATTGACATGGTTGATACGTTAATAATGTAAAGAATCAGTGTCACATTCCGCACTAAAAGAATTAAACAAGTGTTATGGTGTATATGAAAAGTCCAGTAATTGCATGCATTATCAATAATTAACGTTGTTAATTTCTGGGTTATATCTCCAGTCTTATCTACATTATCCCTTGGGTGAAGTGACAGGTGGCGATTTTAGGGATTAATAAAATAAGCAAAATTTGATAAAGCAAGAGCTTTGTTTGAACTTAGCTATTGTCCTTACTATATCACGCCTAATATTCACCCTAATACATACACAAAATAATTAATTAGATATTATCCCTCTTAGCACACTAAGCAAACAAGAGCTAATCTTATGGTAATTTAAAAAATTACAACGAGTGAGAGGATAAAGAAGAAAGCTTGAACCAAAAAATATCGACAGATAATTAATATGTTAAACACTTAGGTTATAGAGCCTAGAACTAAACGAAGTGGTCAAAAAGGCAAACTAGAAGACCCAATCCCTAGAAGAAGAAGAATGCCTAGTAAAGTACATTAACTTTACCTTACTCCTTTCTCTAAGCTTATTATTCTATAGTTAATTAACCAGTTTTATTAACACCTTAATCCAAATCAAAACTACCCAATTCCAATTGTGTTTCCCACAAAACAAGTGGATTATACATTAGGTTTGAATCAATTATATGGGAAACAGAGCCAAGCAAGAAGAAATTAGTTTCCCATAAACAAAAGTCAACCAACATTTTGTACCTTTGTTAATGTATTATACTCTAAATGTATATTATATGTTAAACCAAAAGTTGGTCTAATTGAAATATTTCAGTAAAGCAATCAAATTAGTTTGCAATTAGCATCAATCATTCCACCTTATTAATATAGTATGCACAACAATCTAAGCTTATCTTGTTATCAACCCACTGATCCCACCCTTTACCAGCTCTCACTCAAAGGACTCTTAAGCTTTGGTCTTATTGATGATGAAACGCAAGTGTTTATATGTCAACGCATAGATTCTAGGGTTAAGAGAAAAGACAAGCACAAACATGCTTTTTTCTTCTTCTTACTTTTAAATCTTAATTTATCGATTACTTGTTATTAGTTTTACGATTCTAATTATCTTCATACTATCATAATATATCGTAATTAATTATTATAATCAAATGTTATGCATGATTATGATAAACACGGGATAATCAAAGAAATATGTGTTAAAATCTATAATTTAAATGTATGTTTAAAATGTTATATGCTTTTGAAAATTTGATAGTTTTCCTCATGTTAATTTCTATGCAGTTGGGGTTCCGGGGACCCTTTTCTTCCCTTTGTTAGCTTAATAAAACCAAGGGAAAATATTATAGAAAGGAAACCAAGGTCAATGAGTGGTGGTGCTTCTAATTAAAAAGGTTTTGAATACTCAATCTCTTTGGCATTTTCTTCATTGCTTTATTTAAAATATTGCCTTCATTTATAATTTTAAATTCATTTACACAGCAACCCTAAGTAGCCAACTTGTAATTCGTTAGGCCCTGATAAAAAATTAAGCATTTTATGGGAACAAAATGCCTCACGTCACCCAAAATTTCTCACCTATAAAATCCAGCTCTCTCCTTTCCCCCATTTCCCCCAAAATCTAACCAGCTTTTTCTTTGCTTTGAAGAAACAAACGAAGAAGAAGAAGAAAGAAGACATGGGTCGAGCTCCTGCTGTGACAAAGCTAACGTGAAGAAAGGACCATGGTCACCTGAAGAAGATGCTAAGCTCAAGGCTTATATCGAACAGTATGGCACTGGAGGCAATTGGATTGCTCTTCCTCAGAAAATTGGTATATATATATCCCCTAGTTACCCTACATAAAACTTTGTTTGAATTATATATATATATATATATGGTGGGAGCTTATTTGCATGTTGTCAAAAGATTTTGATTTAACTTGACCTTTTGTATTTGTTGGGTAATATTTCATAGGCCTTAAAAGATGTGGGAAGAGTTGCAGGCTCCGATGGCTGAATTATTTGAGGCCAAACATTAAGCATGGTGGGTTCTCTGAAGAAGAAGACAACATCATCTGCAGTCTCTATATAAGTATTGGAAGCAGGTAATGCATCCAGTCTTTTCTTTTTCCTCTCAAACTTTAGGCTTTGATTGCTTGTCTTCTTATTCTTTGTCCTCGATAGATACCCTTCACGAAAACTATATGCAAAGCTGCATCTTTTACAGTTAGATAATTTAGATCTTCTTTACTTATGTTTTTTTTTTTCCAATTCCCTAGGTTCTGATATTCTCTCTTTGTTCTTCCATGCTTCGTCTTTTCTCGTTGAGGATACCCTTGACTGAGTTGGATCTACTTTTTTAGGTGGTCCATAATTGCTGCACAACTGCCTGGGAGAACTGATAATGATATCAAAAACTACTGGAATACCAAATTAAAGAAGAAACTACTTGGGAGGCGCAAACAATCTAACAACATCCATAGGTTCTCCTCCTCCAATCAAGACTCTAATGATCATCAGCCCACTGGCTCAGCCTCCTATAATAATCAATTCTCTCCGGTTTGAGCAACTCAGCGTTGGAACGACTCCAACTTCATATGCAGCTTCAAGGACTTCACAACCCTTTCTCTTTCTATAACAATCCAGCTTTATGGCCTAAGAACATTCACCCCTTGCAAGACAAGATGATCCAAAGCATGCAGGCTGCTGCATCCAATGGAAACCCCAACCTTCTTATGCAACCTCTCTTGGAAAACCCTCAGCCTGCAAATGAACAAAGCGTTGGTGATCTCTATGATCCAAAAAATTTCAAGCCAAGGGGCTTGAAGTGCTGGATAATTCTTTGGATGGAATATCTCCATCGGATGACTCGGTTCCTTTTGGAACCGGAGACAATTTGATGGATTCGACGATTGTGCCAAAGGGAAACGGAAATAATGGTGATTTTCAAGCAGTTCGAAGTTGCAGGGCGAGCTGGATGAGTTTCTTAATAACAAAACAGCCGGTTATCCCCAGGAAGAAAAATGGCTGATCAAGTACTGGATTGTTCAAGGACATGAATGGTTCAAAGGAAAGCTTGATTTGGTGGCCGACTGAGTTCGATGCAAAATCATCATCTTCCAACTCTTGGGATTCAACTTCGCTCCTTCAATCCAATGGGGTCTTTCAGGATTATGAATTAGGTTACCCTATGTAGTGAGAGACAAAGATAGAAAATCAAATGTAGGGATGGTTTACTCTTTAAGCTTATTTGTGATGAACATAAGACGGGGAAGACTGCTGGGTTTCATGCAAAGATATCATGTAAATTGTGTCAATAATAACGTTAATTTCCTTCTCAACTGCACTTTTTTTTTCTAGAGCTTCAAACAATAGTAATCCTATGCGACTTGAGAATCATTTGTGATTCAATCAACATTTATGTTTGGAACACCGTTAACTAAAGAACACCTTTAATCCTTAAACTTCAGAAATTTATGTTTAATTAAATTTAATTATTATAAAAGCAATATTATTAATGAAATTAAGATTCAATCAACATCAAAAGAAATTCCATGTTGAATTTGCATGAAAAATAAATTCATGTTTTCACATGCATGTAGCTACATAGACTAGACCTAAACAAGTTACTTGTTTGCATAGCATGGTAATTTTCTTACAAAATTAGCTTTTACAAGTACTGGAAACGAAACGGGGTTTGTGCTGCAATGTCTTTCATGCGTGTGAACAAAAGTTTCAACTTTGAATAAGCAAAGCCATTTCAAGGTGCCTTTGAACCAACAATCTCCAACTATAAGGAACAAGGGAGGTTTTAGTTATGTTTGGGAATTGGAAATTTACGCAAAAAGGTAGTTAAATTTTTTTAATTCTTTTTGGTCGGTAAACCATATAGTAAAAGACTAGTTGAAGTGATCATCTCCATCCATTGCTACTCATAAAGAAGAAAACAAACTTGTTGCTTGCAAAACAATCCCCCCCCCTAATTTACAGTTACTCAAATGTTTTACCTGCCAAATCCATCAGTTTTATAACTCTTAAAATTGAAATTTCCTTATTCTATGCATCGCCCAGGGTTCTTTTTCCTCCTTTGATTTAGTTCTCTAATCCAAGAATGTTTATTTTTATTAATTTTTATATTTCATTAAAATTTAAAGAAGTTAATTTGGCCTTTTACCTTATGCACATATTTTATACATTGCAGTTGTCAGAATTTGATGTTTTGATTATTCTAGGCTATGGGAATTCTTAAAACATCTCTAACATTAATATAACAGTTTCCCCTTTAAAATGAAAATTTCAAGGAAGAAATATAACTCTAGTCCCCGTGTGTATTTTGTTTTGGCATTTATAAAAAGATAAAACTTAAATCTAATATTTATATTGTTTTTCTATACTCCTAATGAGGGTAAATTCTTAATGGTTAAATTTTAAAAGAAACATTAAATTTTTTGTATATATAAATATAGATATAATATGCTAGGAGATCATTTTTTAATACATGGGAGTTACTTCTGTACTTATGTTCATGATGATTTAAGGGCCTGACCTTTATTGTTTTTTTGGATTCTTCCAATGAGTTGGTCAAGTCGAAGTGGGCCTTTATTGTTTCGATCAGGGAAATAGCATGTAAAGGGACGGAGGGAACTTCATGCGGTGAACGTGGATCGAACACGTGACCTTTACATCTTCAGTCTAACGCTCTCCCAACTGAGCTATCCCCGCATGTTGATCTGAATTCAAAATAATATAATTTCTCAAATAAACACTTGGAGATGCTATTGCAATTACTACGCTGCCCCATTTTTTGATATATATATATATATATTCGACGTTCGTTATACTACGCTAGTTGTGCCGTGTGCATGCTATGTTGTAAGCTGTTAGATGAACACCTTGTATTCTACTCTCTGCTGTAAGAATTTTTCTGCAGTAGGAGTTGCTGCTGCTGTTCAACTTGAGACACCGACTCCAGAGAACCTTTCATGGAGAACAATGTGTAATACGTGGGTTTCGTATTTCCATGCTGTTCTACAGTTATGCGCAAGAAACAAAGCAGCCATCCATGGGAAAGCATGCCATGTACGGGCAATCCATTTTGGGTTGCAAGAAGACACTACAACATCTAACATTCTCATTAACTTGTATTGTAAATCAGGTCTTTTGTCCAGCGCCCGCAAAGTGTTCGATGGAATGCAGCACGAAGCAAGAACAAAGCAGCCATCCATGGGAAAGCATGCCATGTACGGGCAATCCATTTCGGGTTGCAAGAAGACACTACAACATCTAACATTCTCATTAACTTGTATTGTAAATCAGGTCTTTTGTCCAGCGCCCGCAAAGTGTTCGATGGAATGCTAGCACGAAGCTTGGTTTCTTGGAATACATTGATTGGTTCGTACGCCCAAAACGGGGAAGCCCATGAAGCATTAAATTTTCAAGCTTATGCAAAGGAATGGAAGCTCGTTTAGTGAATCACCATTTCAAGCGTCTTTGCGCCTCTGTTGCAATTTGTGCTGTTTCTGTGTGCAAACTACTGCATGGCTTGCTATAGGCTGCCGTTGATTCAAACATGTTTGTGGGAACTGCATTGGTTGATGTTATGCAAAGTTGGTTTGGTAAAGGATGCTAGCTGGGTTTCGAGAGCAGCGGGAGAGGTGTTGTTACATGGAGTTGTATGGTGGTGGGGTACATTCAAATGAGTTATTTGAGGAGGCTTTATTGTTGTTTCGTAGATTTCAAATGATGGGAGTAGAATGATCAGTTTTACTCTCTTCCGTTATGTGGTTGTTCGGGGCTAGCTGCTTTGATGAAGGAAAACAGGTGCATGCCATTATATCTAAAACTGGATTTGGTTCAAACATATCATAGCTTCCTCTCTTATAGACATGTATGCTAAATGTGGCAGCGTCGAAGACGCTTACACTGTATTCACCGGTATAGAAGAAAAATGTGTTTCTTGGAACACAATGATTTCTGGCTTCTCTAAACATGCTCGTGCCTTGGAGGCAATGATTTCATTTGAAAATGCAGCAGATGAGTCTTTACCCTAAGGAAGTGAAATATTCTGTGTTATCTGCATGTAGCCATATGGGCTTGGTCGATGAAGCAGAGAGCTACTTTGATCTCATGGTAAGAAAACACAATATATCACCTAATGTCATTCACTATTCATGCATGGTTGATACCCTTGGCCGAGATGGAATGATTTCTGAAGCTTACGATTTGATACAGAATGCCTTTTGTTGCCACTTTCTATGGGGATCTCTTTAGCTTGTTGTAGGTTCCATGGGAATCTTGAATAGCTGAGGTAGCAGCTAAGCATTTGTTTGAGATGGAACCTGATAATGCTGGAAACTATATTCTGCTCTCCAATATTTATGCGGCTAATAAAGGGAGGAAGTTGTGAGAGCAAGGAAATTTCTTAAGAAACATGGTGAAAAACGAAAGGGGTAGAGTTGGATAGCAATCAAGGATAAGGTCCATGCTTTTATGGTTGGAGAGATCAATCACCCAAGAATTAGTGAAATTTATTCCAAATTAGATAAGTTGGTGGAGGAAGTGAAGATCCTGGTTATAAAGTAGAGACTGAACATGACCTTCATGATGTGGAAGAGTAAAAGAACTTTTGAAACACCACAGTGAGAAACTGGCGCTTAGTTTTGGGCTGCTGTGCCTACCTACTAGTGCCCCGATTCGAATAATGAAGAATCAGGATTTGTGGGGACTGCCATTCTATTATGAAACATGCATCTAGCATTACGCAGAGGGAAATCATTGTTAGATAAACCGGTTTCACCATTTGGAGGAGGTCGTTGCTCTTGTGGTGATTTTTGGTGATCTATTCATTTCCTGATCCTGTGTCACGGTCTTTAACAAGTTCAATGGTTTAGAAATTCCATCTCCTGTTTTAAGATCTGTACTGGTGTTTGTAAGCAAAAGTTTTATGAGACAACATCCAGCCATTCATCGTATATACAGCATTTTAATGCATACCAGATTCTCCCCCTGATGTCAATGTATTACAATGAACTGGTGTTCACAACAGGACAATACAGCCGCTATTTTTGCAGCTTCGAACAATGGGACCTCCTTTACTACACACTGGGCATCAATGGAACATGCGATGCCATTGATTTGGAGTTGGGATTCCCAGGCCTGATTTTCTCGAGGGAGCTCCTTATCTGGATACTCAACTGGATGGCTTCCTTTGCAATTTGTGGGAGAGATTTTTTTTGTAGTGTGAAGATGATGCTACTAAAAGGCCTGATTTTGATAAATTTTAAAAAAATATTTTATATAAAATATTTCTCCCATCTATACTTTAATCGTGACAAAATATAAATTCAAGTACATTTCTATTTTTTCCTAATAGGTAAGAGTGTAATTAATAGTATATGTTCAGTTTTTTAATCAATTAATAACGCAAAAAATAACATTTACTTTTGTCATTGAAGTCATTTAATGAGTTTACGTACATTCATATTTTAATTTAACAGAAATAAATCTAAGCGTTGTAATTAGTTTTTAAAAATTTAAATAGGCAGTTGTAACTCGTAACTAAAATGGCCAAACTGCCGCTTTATTTCCCTCCGAAAATTCAAGGATTGCAGTCTAGATGCAACCGCGTCAGCAACATACAAAGTCCAAGGATTTCCCAAAAGGATATGTGGCCCAATCATGTATTCCTGTATCTGTTCCATTCCGCACATAATTCTATCCCATTATTTTCCTTCTTCGTTGCTTCCATTCGATTCGATTTGGGAAAAGCAAAAAAGAAGAAGAAAAGAAGTTTACAATTCTTCGGAATTATTCCCCCTCTATTTCTCGAATTCTTAATTTCACCCTCTCGGGATCTCAAGTCCTCTTGCAAGCAGGCCCTCTCCTTTGTACAGGGAGAAAAAAAGAAGGGGTGCTGCTTCTCTGATCGGATCCAAGATCTATGCTCTGAGAGACCTTTTTTTCTATATTTAACGATATGGGTATTCTGTTTACAAAAATGTTCTCTTCTCTGTTTGGTAACAAGGAGGCTCGGATCCTTGTCTAGGCCTTGACAATGCCGGCAAAACCACCATTCTCTGTATTATTTCTCTTCCTTATTATTTTCAGTGTTTCCCGTTTTGCTTTTATCGGGATTTATTAAATGTACAATTGCCTTTTTTATTTTATAATTCAATGGTTTGGTTGCAGATCGACTCCAGATGGGTGAAGTTGTCTCGACAATTCCAAGTTAGTCTTCTTCTTTTTTCAATTTTCTATATTTTGTCTTTTGTTTGTTTGAAATGGATTTATGAGCATTTCATGTGTTACGGAGTTAGTGTTTGCAATTAAGCAGATCCACGAGTTTCTTTTATATTTAAGAATTGTTATATGATTTACTTTGTTGTTAATGGCGCAGCGATTGGATTTAATGTTGAAACAGTACAGTACAATAACATCAAATTTCAAGTTTGGGATTTAGGTATGTCGACCACTACTCCTTGATCTATTCATGGTTTTCTTATATCTTCATATTTCTGTTCTTAGTATTTCATGACATGGGCATTCTTTTGTCTATCCAATCACAAAAATTTTAGGTTGTGGAATTGAATCTCTTAGTGTTGGACTGAAAAATAATATACATTATTTCGCAAGTTTGCTTTCTTTGATCATTTGGAGTTCTTTTGTTTTAACATAAGTGCTATCAACTTCTTGTCTCAATGACATCTTTACCATTTATCATGCAGGCGGACGACAAAGTATCAGGTAACTTTTCTAAACATGCACTATTTTCTTTGTCTTTTAAGTTCGTTCGTTATTTTTATTTATTTTCTTCTGTCAACTCTCTCCTATAAGATGTTTGGTTTGCGGAAGCTGTATGTAAAGTTTGTCTTTGTGAGTCTAGACCTGGCCGTTGGCTGATTAGAAATTTTATTCAGTTCATGTAGTTAAGGGGTATGCATTACAAAAATCCATCTAATGCAGTAATTGTAAAATTTTCAAGGACAGTTCATAGTCTTTCAAGGACATTTCATAGTCTTTCAAGGATATTTTTCTCAGAGTATTATAGGAGTATCTGCATAATAAAAGTGTATCATGTTGTACACTCATCCTACGACATTTGTGATTGGATACACAATAGGCTTTATTTTTGCATTTGATGCATGAGCATCCAAGTTTTATTTAATTATTTAATTATTAGGATCAGCTTTCTGTTATCAGGCTTTAGGTTAGTTTTTTTTAGTTTATCTTTTGTGTTATTTTGAAGAGTTATATGATTAGCATAGGACTCTTAGTTATAGTTATAATTAAATTGGAGTATCTGTGAGAATTTTACTATAAATACTATGCTAGAGGTTATTAGGGAAGTGATTATTATCATTAACAGAATTTTAATAGAATTGGTTGCTGGAAAATCCCAGAACCCTTTTCTTTATCCCTAATTCAATTAGGTCATTATTTTTTTCAATTTCCATAGCTGTTTAACTTTCCTCTCCGTCAAATTATTGCTAAAATGGAGATCTTTAAAAAGACAAATTATGCTTAGTTATCTTAGTCACTTTTTGCTTTAGAGAGAGAGAGAATATCAAAGACTGCTTTTACCATGCAATCTGAACCTAGATTGTTTATTAACATTTCCATGTTCGTACAAGTGGATTTCCATTTTTTTTTAGTACCTTTAGAACAAACCCCTAAATCTATTATCCATTTGCTCTACAGGCCATATTGGAGATGCTACTTTCCAAATACCCAAGCTATAATCTATGTTGTTGATTCAAGTGACACAGATAGGCTGGTGATAGCTAAAGAAGAATTCCATGCAATCTTGGAGGTAAACACATCAAGATGCAGTTCTTCATATGACAGTTTTTTTTTTTTTTAGTTTTCCTATTTAAAACATCCTAAACCATAGTTAAGGTATATATTATAAATGTTCCATGCTGTGAAGATGACATATAGATCATTGGCAGGCTGTAACGTTTATATAAATTTCCATTGTAGTAATTGTTGTAGTTTAGAAGTTCGATAACAAGAAAGAATGATGCATGAAAACATTCTTTCTGCTTCCTAGACTAGAATGTTATTTTCTTACAACTTATATTCAATTTTCAAGGGAGGCAAAGTATAATTAACAATAAAAAATGGGAGGGGAAAATCAAAATAAATCAAAACTTGAAGGTCTAAATAGGTAGTTTTTAGTAATAAAAAAATTGGGGGGGGGGGCACTACACAGTTTCCGTCCCTGCCTAGAATGTTATAGTCCTGCTGTATTGTCTTTCCCTTTCGTGTATTTATTTATTTATTTGAATGCAAAATCAGAGGACTTCTCTGTCTGTTTGTAGTCTCCCATGAAAAAGAATTAAACCAAACCTTTTTATTTTTATGTCTGTAACCAACAACTCCTGCTTGGTTTTTACGATCTCCTGTTTACTTGTCAATGCTTGTTTTATATTTTATCATGCCACTTCTGGACTAGTTTCAAGTTTGAATCTTTTGCAGGAGGGGAGCTAAGAGGGGCAGCTGTTCTGATTTTTGCAAATAAGCAGGTTGGGGCTCTTCTTCTTTTTTTCTTCTTGTAGTGCAGACTGCAGACCCTTCTTATTTTTAGGTGTTTTTCTCATGTTTGACGACTGACATCGAGTGAAAGCTGCTACTTTAGAGAATTTGGATTTTGTTTGGTAGACATTTTGGGGTTGAATTAGCGCATCATGTGTAAATTAGTCGTGAATATCATTGACTGTGTGCTTTATTGCTCAAATATTGACACAAATATAAATCCAAATCCATTATTCAAAATTTAAATTCCCAAATAAAACCTTAAGAAATTTGGCTGAGGAAAGAGGAATAACATTTTAATTTCCTTAGAAAAGATTTTAAGCCACTTTGATACTTGTAGTTTATGAAAGTTTTGTAACTCACGTTGTTGGTGTATACACAGGATCTTCCAGGTGCACTTGATGATGCTGCAATTACAGAGTCTTTGGAATTGCACAAGATAAAAAACCGACAATGGGCTATTTTTAAAACATCAGCGATAAAAGGGGAAGGTCTTTTTGAAGGTTTGGACTGGTAAGTTTGGTATCTTATGTTATCCTTGAAATTACTAGGCAAATTGATGTGGGTCGCTGGGGATTCAATTCTCTCTAGCCTAATTAAACTGTTCACCTTATTGGCCATGATTGCAGGCTGAGTAATACCCTTAAATCTGGAAGCAGCTAGCTCTTGGCATGGAGAATCAGAAGCATTGCAGCTACATGATCCATCCTAATGGTGTCTGCTTTAGCATGATGATCTGATTGAAATTTGATCCGTGGAAAAAGTTGACCTGAAATTTCTGGTTTTATTATTACTATTATTATTATTTTCTGGGCTTAACATTTGGTTTACCTGTTCATGGAAGAAATAGTTGTTAGAAGTTGGGCGATGGGTGATGGAGCTATGGGCAGCCTTGAAGAGTCGTTGCCATTGTTGGTGCAGAGTTTTGTTGCTTATCACATAAATGGTTCCCACCACTTTTTTGGAACTTTTTGAGATATTTTTCAGTTTAACTTTGTTAATTTATTCGTATGGTTTCTTCAAATTAAATTAGTTACTATCTTGGATGAAAATTGATTATAGGCATGGAAAGATTTTCATCTAATTGATTGAGATTTTCTCTCCTGTCGGTCATAGAACATGCTTAAAAGGCCTGGATTTCTGAGTGCATCCGGATGCCTATGGGTTAAAGTACAATTCATATACTATGTTTCCAATATTATTTTTAATTAAAAATATTTTAATCTATATATATTAAAAAATTTCATCAACGATTCAAATATTATGTTGTTAAAAGTCTGACTTGACATTTAATTTAGCTATGTGGTATTTTTTTAAATGATGTGTCATGTGATACATTCGATGAGATTTATATTCGGTCCTTTTGTAATAAAAATATAATTTAATTTAATTTTAAAAAATAAAACTTATTCTTTATAATATGAAAGTCGAGTTGTTGCCTCCATGGTCGGAATCAAACCTTGGTGGTCGACAACTCACCAGTTCTCAAAGCACATCTTATACCATTTGTTTCTTTGATTTTGGATCGTAGAAGTAGAAAAATCACCAGTTCTGGTTATTAACGATTTTTTCCACTTTTTATGAAGTAAATATATATTACTTTATCATTTTGATATCTCTAATTTTTTAACGAATTTCTTTAATAAATGGTTGCAACTTGTAGGTATTGGTCACAACTGAATGAGCAAAAAACTCCGCTCTTTATGATAATTTTATTCGTAAGTTATAAGCAAAAATATTCCAATCTTGAAAGGTAGAGCGTTTAATTTTCTAAGCACAATCTGCTTTAACAGTTGGGAACGTGGGTGCTCATTGCAAAGAGATTTGACGTTGGTTCCTACTAATCGATGCCTATGCCGTTAACATCAATCCCATAAAGGCAGTGTTTATAATCCAGAATCCCGTTCCACCGCAGCTGAAGAAAAGAATTAGATTCCAACTTACATGCTGCGTTAATATCAACCCCATAAAAGCAGTGTTTACGATCCAAAATTCTGTAGTGAAGGAACCACATTCCAACGCACTACGTTATCATCAACCCCATTCCATAGCATCTTATTCACCCCAATCCATACCCATTGTCCAGGGCGATGCGTTGGAGAATTTTTCATTTTTAACTCTACTCTTTTTTTATTTAAAAATTTTATTTATAGGTTATATATAGTTTACGTGACTAATATCTTTTAAAAATAAATACAAAAACAATTTTATTTATATAACATGACTTAATTCACAAAAATTTATAATCAAAATATACATCTTTTGTAAATATCATCTATCCTATACCATTAATCATCACATTAAGATATTAAGCTCATGTCATGCATGATTTTATTTGAATAAATTGTCAATATTTGGTTAGATAAATTGACTTTTGTTTAAATGATAACATCTATGATGTAAGGTAAAAATTGTGTTGATGATTTAAAAATATATAATACATTTTTATTTTCATCTATCTTTGATATTTCTTAGTATTCACACTATATAAATAAATAAATCAATTCTACCATAATTAATAATGTATCACAAAATATATAAATTGTAACATCTCGAAATTCAGGGTCAGTGACTAAATTGCAAATTTTGAAAATTATGTGCTTGATTTTGAAATAAGTTAAAAGTTCATGGATTTAATAGTAAAGCTGGAAAGTAACAAGGGTATTATGGTCTTTTCTAAGAGAAGATTTTTATTCTCTCTTTTTAAGGAATATAAAAACGTGGGAAATGAGGAAATCTATCCAGAGTCTTCTTCTCCAGCTTATTCTTCTCCCCGTAAGCCTTAGTTAAAGGTGAGTTTAATTTCAATTGTTTAATTCTTGGATTTATAAGTTGATTTTGGTTCTTTGAGTATTATATAAGCTTAAGGAAAGCTTATATAAGCTTTAAACATCAAGAATAGATAATTAAAAAGGAAATTATATGAAGGGTGTATAAATGAACTTTTGTTATAGAAAGGTTTTTGAAGTTCTAAAGATGGATTTGACCTGTCAATGGTCTAATTAAGAAGTTAGAAGCAATAGAATTGAATTTGGAACATGTTGAAAATTTAGTGTAATTCTTGAATTAATATGAAGAATAGGATTTTGATGTTAAAGGTGATTAATGAATAGAAATGAGTTTGAATATGAGTATGTAAGTTAAGAATAAGAAAGGGGATGATATATGAAGTTATTAAGCTGAAAATAGTAGATTTTCGGGCATAAAAATGAATTCTGGGATATGTGCATCGATGCACATTCAATGTGTACTGATGCATCAAGGGTATTTCCAGAAATTGTTCAGTGTGTATCGATGCATAGGAAGTGCATCGATGCACCCATTAAAAATAGAAACATCGATTGCAGTTAGTGCATCGATGCACCCCCTTAAAATGAAAACATCGAAGGTGATTTGTGTATCGATGCATGGGTAGTGCATCAATGCACATGTTAAAGAATGCATCGATGCACTATAGAATGTATCGATGCACTTCAAGGGGAAATTGAAATAGACATTTCTTTTGGTATAAGAAATGATAGATTAGAGTATATCAATGGGATATTAATATGTATCAATGTATGATTATGTAGATATCGAACATGAACAAGTTCCGGAACGATTATCGAGTTAAGATTCGATCGAAAAAGAGGAAATCATAAAAGTGGATTGGAACTTAGTGAGGCCAAGGTGAGTGCATCTTATTTGTATAAGATTATATGGAAATTGGACTTGTGATAAGTCTATTTCCTATAGTAATAGCTCATTAAGTCTTGATTATAAGTATGTTAACAATATGAAGTGTATGTATGTTTGATTATATGAATTGATATGATTTTGTATGTGTTATGTGGTTTATCTAAAACACTATTAAGTGTTAATGAGAGAATATAAAATAAGTTATGAAATTATAGGAATATAGAAGATAAGTCAAGAGATGTATGGAAATGGAAATAGATGTTTATGAAGAGTCATAGGAGAACAAATATAAGCCATATGATAATAAAATATAAGACTATGTGAATACATGGTTATGAGATAAAATATGTAATAATAGGAAAATATGATGAAAGTGAGTTCATGAGAAGTGATAGGAACTAGGTAAACATGGGTAACAGTATATGCATAATAGAAACATGAGTTGGACAAGTACATAGTGGTATGATCCATTATGAGAATTAGTATAATAGAGCTTTTTGATTAATGAGAGTTAAGGGAACTAAATAAGATTGAATATAGAATGAAATGGGAATAGTATATCAAGTTAGAAAACTTGAATATAAAGGGACGATACGAATATGTAAAATAAGTTATATGCTAAATATGGAGCTATATAAAAAGATTATAATGAATATATGAATTGAATTAAGTAAATAGATTAAATTAATACCTAATAAAAATACTTAAATGATATGTTTAGAAATACGACATAATTTATATAATCTAAGGGAATACAAGAAATGGAGCATAAGGTAGATGATATTATATATGTTATTATATACATATAGATATATGTTATCAAGCATATGAAAGGACTCTGAAAATTGATAAGCTATGTGAAAGTGTTCTAGTGTTTCTATGTGTTATATGAAGTATATATGATCATATGTGAACAAGATATGATATGTATGTTTACATGAATACCTGAGAAATTATCTAAGCTATAGATATGATATACGTGTTATATGCACTTTGGATATATGATATGACATGGATCTATGTGACTACGTGAGAAAGTATATAAGCTATGTGACATGTAAATGTGAATCATATGAAAATGTTCTACGTAAGTGAACTATGTGTATAATATGAATATGTGAAATGACATAAATGACAATGCCCATGCTATGTGTCTTGAGAGCTAGAGGTATAGTTGGCATGCCAAGAGTTGAGGGTCTACGCGGTTTTCGGGACATATGTATTCCTGGAACATGTGTGATATCTTTGAGACACATACTTGATCCTTTGTATATGTATATGACTCTTAAGGAATTTTCTACGTGGTCCTTAGGGATATTTTATATGGCACTTCGGTGCAATTCTATGCGGCACTTCGGTGCACTTCTACGTGGCACTTTGGTGCATTTATACGAGCTATGGTGATAGCATTAGTGCATAACCTATATAGACTCACATATCCATAGTTCTCACATGTGTACATGGGTTAATAAAGAAATAACAACAAACATATAGTACATGTGACTTGTATGCTTTTGTGCTATGAATGATATTATATATTTATATGATGATATGTGGATTGTATGATTAAATGAGTCAAATGTTGGTTAAAAGGCTAGGTATAAGAGGATATGTATTAAGTGATATAAACGATAATAATATTGATAACGAAATAAGGCTAATGATGGAAATGATGGGTGATGAGTATATGTGTGTGTATATGTTCTTACATGTAATGATATATTGCATAGATGTTATAGGGATTTGTTACATGAATAAGGGTATGAGTGATAGCAGTAATTGTTCATGCATGATTACAAGCTATAGTTTATATTATATGCTTATTTGTCTCACTAAGTCATAGACTTAGCATGTGATTGTTTCACACGTAGGTTATAGAAGTGAGAAGAGAAAAGAGCAAAGTGGAGCAAGACAGGTCAATTACTTCTTACTGAAGATCAGATCAGAAAAGTTGTCTTGAATTAGATGTATGTACATTGAAAATAATTGGCATGTAATTAATGTTTGAATTGTATGCTCTGATCGGTTTTGCAAAAACATTTAAGCTCTGAATAGTCTGGAAATCTTTTGAATAAGTTACATGTATAAAAGTTTAAATTACTCACTATTTTATACAAGTAATGTTTTGAAAAGTCAATGTATACCTCGGACTCAGATCCAGGTCGGGTACGGGGGGGGTGTTACATAAATAGTACATTTACAATTCACAAGTATTAATATAATGTTTAGTTATCTATGAAAATAAGAATCTTATTGTAAAAATAGATTGACTTATTATTTAATTATTTGTGGAATTGACTAGTTGTTAATAGTAGTAGTAGTACAAGGAGGACTAGCACTATGATGAGACAAGATAGAGTTATTTAAGATAGATTCAGTCATTGTCGAAGGCCATGCGTTGTAAAATTATTTTATTTTAACTCAAAATTTTATATACGTTCCTTTAATTTTTAATAAATTAAGAATAAAATTTAATAATATATTAGAGATTATATAAATCTTAGTAAATATCAATTCTACCACAATTAATATATATTACAAATGATATAAATGGTGCATTCACACTTCACATGTATTTTAGATAAAATAATATATTTTAGTAACATGACTTAATTCACAATTTATAATCAATGGTACATTCACTTCACATGCATTAATATAATGTTTAGTTCTATCGAAATAAGAATCTAATTGCAAAATAGGTAGACATATTATAATAATAATAATAATAATAATAATAATAATAATAATAAAAAATCAATGGTACATTCACAATTTATAAATAAAATTAATAAATATTACAGATTATATAATGGTACATTCACACTTCACATGTATTAATATAATGTTTAGTTATCTATCAAAATAAGAATCTTACTGTAAAATAGATTGATTTATATTTAATTATTTTGTGGAATTGGCTATTGTAATAGGTTTAAAATTAAATTTTGAATAATTTTATTTAAAAAATATAATTATTATCATCTAATGGACACGTCAGTAGGTGAGTGACTTATTTTATTACTTGTGTTGACTTGATTTATAATATTAATATTATTATTACCGTAGACAAGCGGTTCCTAACGTGGTGGTTGTAGAGTCATTGTTGCTTTGTCTTAGGTGGTGAAGGTGGGTATGGTGATGGGCTATGGGGCAGTTATAAATGGAGGGGAAGGTTCAAACTTCCAAAATAAGACTGCAAATAAGTTTTCAAGTGAGAGAGAGGATGGAATATTGGAACCATTTCTCTTATAACAGAGCTTATAAACGTAGGAATCCCATATGTAGCGAAACAGGTTAGGTTGATTCGTGGAGCCCCGGAGAAAGTTCAGTCACTTGAAGATGAACTGCAATTTATTGTCGAGGCCCTCGGAGAATATGATCACGTGTTCATGAAAGATAGCACCGTCAAAGAGTGGCTGAACCAAATCCAGAAATTAGGTCAGGAGGCAAGGACATCATCGACACATTCACCACCCAAAAACATATCCAGGACTACCACAGGAAACCGGTGACCAAGTTCTTTTACGCTTGCTGTCACCTTGCAAAGCTTCGTCGTATCTCCATACGAGTCAACAAATCAAGACGAAGATGGAAGAAATTGATGGTTACCAGAAGAAGTATTTCCCTGACCTCTTCGTACCCACCAATTCAGAGTGGTTGGAGAAGCAAAGGAGGGAGGTTGAGGAGGAGGACGTGGTGGGGTTTGACGTTGCAATACAAGAAGTTAGGAACATGCTGCTAACTAAAACGCTAAAGCGTCAAGTTATTTCAATTATGGGGACAACAGGCTCCGGCAAGACGACTTTAGCCAAAAAGATTTACGGAGAAATTAACCAACAGTTTCAACATCATGCATGGGTTTTGTGCCGAGCAAATATGCTACGAGGGACGTGTTGTTGGGCATCCTTGGGAAGGAGACGTCAAAATAGACGACGAAAAGTTGGTTGAGAAGGCGAGGAGCTTATTACAAGGCAAAAGATACCTTGTTGTCATTGACGGCGTGGAGGAAACTCAACTATGGGAGACTTTAGAAAAGGATAAGGTATTCCCTAAAGAAAAGCATCAAAGTAGACTACTGTTGACTACTCGTTCACAAAACGTGGCTTCACTAGCAAGCTCATCAACAGATGATCAGTCTAATATTCATGTTATGGAACCCCTTGATGATGATCGGAGCTGGGAACCTGGAAAAGCTGGTATTCAAAGATGGAAGCTTCTGTTCACAACTGAAGAATATTGGAAAACAAGTTGCTTCCAAGTGTGCTGGGCTGCCGCTTGCTATTGTCTGCTTGGCTAGTTTACTAGCTAGAGATATATGTTACGAGCACTGGGTAAACGTAATTGCGGATGTGAGTTGGTATCTTAATAAAAAAGATAGCCCACCATGTTTCGGGATATTTGGTTTGACCTATAATACTATACCTCAATACCTTCGAAAATGTTTGCTCTATTTGGGTGTTTTCCCCAGCGGTTTTGAAATCCCTGCAAGGCAGTCATCAACCTTTGGATGGCGGAGGAACTTATAGAGGAAACTGGACGATCAAGAGCTGAGGAAATTGGATGGAGATACTTGCACGAACTAAGGAAACTAAACTTGATCCAGGTTGTTAGAAAAGAGACGGCGGTGTAAGAACGTTTCGAATCCATGAATTGTGGACGGAGTTTTGCGTTTCCAAAGGTGAAAGGGAGTTCCAAGTTCACACCAAGCTAGGATCACCTCTAAGCAGTAACGTGTCGGGGAGGCTTTCCATCCATTACAGTTTGAGGTACATATTGTCTAATCCAGATATTTATCCAATTCCAACCTACGCACTCTGCTGTGTTTTCACGATAAGGACAACCTTGATTCCAATGGGCTTACGTTGAAATTCGATCATTTCCCAAAACTCAGAGTGTTTGACTTAGGACCTACACGCGTTTCCAAGCTTCATAAAAACATAAAAAAATCATCTCTTTTGAAGTATTGAGGAAAACCATCCTTCTTCTACCATCTTCCCCGTTCCATTTTTAGTCTCCCAACCTACAGACATTTGATATTAAAAGTACATGTGTTCCATCTACATGCCTGCCTAATGACATTTGGAATGCACAACCTTAAGCATCTTTGTTGCCTCCCCATACTACACTGCCTAACTGTCCTAAACAATCTCCAAAATGTCTACCTTTTCTCCAAACAATTTCAGCAATAACTCCTAATGAAACACAACAGCTCTCATCATGCATCCCAGGTTTCCGAGTTGGTTAAGTTGACGTTAATAGCCAAGACATGGAGAAGATTCAAAGATGTTTGGAGTGCCTTGACAGGTTGGATTGTCTTCAAAAGCTAAAGATTATCAATCCAGCTATACTTCCATCGAGACCAGGGACATTACCAGCACAGTTGGTTAAGGTAACCTTGTTGGAAACTGACCTGGTTGCTGATGATGTAATGAGAATGTTAGAGAATCTGGATCACCTACAGGTGCTGAAACTACTAAAAAAGTCCATTAGGGGACCGGACCTCGAAATGAGACCCAACTCATTTCCTCAACTCAGATTCCTGTTCATGGAAGAAATCGGTGTTCGAACTTGGACGATATGTGATGGAGCCATGAGAAGCCTTGAAGAGTTGACCATCAGTAGGTGCCATGAACTAGAACTGCTTCCAGAGCAAATTAGGGAACTGCCTAACATACTCCAGATAAAGGTGGATTCTCGCTCTTATTGCTTGAAACAAAAGCGTCAGCAATTAAGTCAGTAAAGATGTGATGTCCAAATACATTTTTAATCACTTATTCATGGAAGACAATCCACAGTTTCCCCCAGGTTTTTTCAATAAAATTGAAGGAAATTCTCTTTTCATTTTGCACGTTAAATCCTGATTTATTCCTTAATTTTAGGCATGGTTTGGATTGTGTATTTGATTTGTAAAGATATAAATAAATGAAATTGACTGCAAATCAAATTTGATACAACAGATAAACTATTCCTAGGTTGGAATTTGTATCTTCAGCCCAAGTTCCTAGTCATTGGGGAAACTACTATAATTTACAAACCCTAGGATGGTACCCACATTTTACATCGATTTATTTAACTGATGCTCAAGTTTAAGGAATGTCACTCTCCGTTGACCATTACAGACTGAAAAGGAACCCTCGTAATCTCCACCAACGTCGAATAATCCTTGCTTATATGTTGTTTCCACGGCTCACCATCCATCTGCATAAATACGTCTTTCCACTCTCCACCTGTTATCTCCAATCTTATCGATGAAGCCTGCGATAAGAGACAATAATCAATAAAAACATCATCATATTTTCAGAAGAGCAAGGCCTGTGCATCCCCAGGGCACTTCAAAACCCATTTATTATGCATGCAACAATAGGAACTACCGTTACCAGAAACATGGCACAGCAGAGTATACAACATTGATCATCTGTAAACATTATGAAGTTCATGAGAGTAATTTTTGCTACCTATCAAGCATCTTGTCAAACAACCCTTCGTAATTTCGCTTTTTTCCTCTTTTGAAAGCCACCTACGATGAACGTTATTTGATTCCAGTCTAACTTGTACTTAATCTTAAGTTTAACCCATTTGGCTTGTTATGATGTGAAACTGTATACGTTACATTACCTGCGCTATGTGCTTTGCAGATACGAGATCAACCATTACAAATGATGCATGCCACCCTTGCTTTAAACCAAAGATTTCTAGAATCCCATCATTGGCACGGGCCTCAACAAATCCCCTCTGCAAAAATAAATAATGAAAATCAGAGGCAATAAGTTTAGATTTGGAATTCAATCAAGCCTTTCATATTATCAAACAAAGTGGCTAACTTTTCTACTATCCACCGGCCTAAGAATCATAGATAAGGCATTGTTCTTACTTACAACATAAGCATAGGCTGCGAGGTTGAAAGCAATCAAGTTTACATAATCAAAGAATGGCGAAAATTATAGGTCGAAAAACTTAGCGGTAGCATCTTTCAGAATGCTTTTGGAACCATGATTTATATCTATTGATGACCAATCATTTTAAACTAACAGTTCTACTTTCTTGATTTTCCTGTTAGGTAAAATCCATGTTGATGCATCTAATGAAAAGTCAAATGCCCTTCCAGAATTTTTTTTTTTTAGCAATTTCTGCAGAGGAGAAAGTGGAATTTTTCTCTTATAGGGTATTTAACCCACGTACTAAGAAAAAAAATATGTCAACTGAAAATTTTTAACCACTTGTTCTAGAGATTATTGACGAAATTCTTCAATGTTACTTCAATATATAAAATTACAATATCAATTAGCTGTTCAAAATCACCCTTTCTCACTATTTATATAATTTTATATTTCCAAATACATGCGATCCCCGTGATTTGGTTTTAATTTAAATAAACATTTATATGCTGAAAGTAACTAAGCTGTCCAATAATAACACCTATTAAGATAGATACTACACTTTGTTGTACTATTCACCGGTAGTATTTATGTTGATATAAATATTATATTAGACTAGACACAACAATATAGCAATAGCTGGTAACCATCTTAAACCATTAAGGCTGTAAAATCAGATAATCGGACATGTTTCAGTCGGATCTTGATAGGTCAGGTAAAATCGAATACAGGTCAACTCATATTGATTTGACTAGATTCAGATGGGTTCAGGTCAGGTCATTTTCAATTCGGATCGATCTCAGTTCAGGTTCGAAGCAGATAAAGACCAGGTTAATTCAAGTTCGGGTGGACTTCAGTCGGATCTCGTTCAGATCGGGTTACATCATTGACAGATAAAATTCAGGTCGAATGTTTACCAGATACGGATTGAGTTCAGGTCGGATCGTTTTTATTTTTGGATTAATTATTTTGTCATCTTTCGTGATTGTTGAATTGCAAGTTGTAATTGTATATGATTTCGAGTAAATTAAGAGAAAAATAAATATCTATGGATCAATTTTGTAAAAAATATAAATTTAAGGACAAAATTGAAGAAATGTAAAATTACAAATAAAATTTTAAAATATAAATTAAACAACACATAGGTAAGGGACTAAGTCGAAATAAATTTAAAATGTGAGGTTTAAATTAATATAAAAAATGACTAAGTTAAACACATTTAAAAAGTTATGGGCCAGTTACAAAAATATAAATAACAACTAACAATGGGCCAAATGAAGATGCAAATATAAATTTAGGACTAAATTGATACATATAAAAGTGAAAGACTCAAAATTAAAATAAATTAAAAAACAAAAAGATTAAATCGAAATAAATGCAAAATCTAAAGAAATAATAAAAATATAGTAAATTTCATTCATTTAAAAATTGAAAAAAAAAATAAATATATATATAATATAAGTTATAAAATAATAGATATATAACATTAATGGTTTTGCACGATGTTCCTATTGTTGATTCTGCTGGATCAAAGATCAATAATAGTGGTGGGCATATGGCACTAATAGAGAATCGGTAATGGCACATTCTCAAAAGCTTAACCACGTGATTCCAATTCTAAATATAATATTATTATCAAAAGTTGTTAAAGGGTTGAACGTGAATGAAAACAAAAGTAATTTATATATATATATATATATATATATATAACCAATATTAAATAATTTTATTAATTTTATTAAATAATTTTTATAATATGTATGTATAAATCATGTATAGTATATATAAACTATATATATATATAAAATATAAAGATACTATAGTTTATAGAAACACTATGCTTAAACTATATAAAGTATAGTTTATAGAAACTTAAACCCTAAATCATAAACACTAATAAACTTTAAATATAAAACTAAACCATAAACCTAATAAAATGGACTAGCACTAATGCATATATATTTTAATAAAAGAGTGTGTTTATGTATTAGGTAAACTAATGTAAATGGATTATTACTATTGCAAATGGACTTATAATATGCAATGTGACATACTAATTATTAACACCAATTAATTCATGTTTATATCATTTATATTTAAATAATTTTATTAATTTTATAATATGTATGTATAAACCATGTATAGTATAGGTAAGTTATATATGTATATATATATATATATATATATATATAGATATATAATATATAAACTATAAAATAAATACTTACATAGTTATAGAAACACTATGCATAAACTATATAAAGTAAAATTATATATAGAAACCTAAACCCTAAATCATAAACCCTAAACTTTAAATCATAAACACTAAAAACTAAAACATAAAAAACACTAAATCATAAACCATAATATAAATAGACTAGCACTAATGCATATATATTTGTAAAAAGAGTGAACTTATGTATTAGGCCTATGTAAACTAATGTATTGCCAAAATTATTTATATTAATAAGGTAAAACATTAATATATTACATAATAAATACTTTCATTATTAATATTATTTTTCTTTGTATAAATAAAACTATATAATTTATATAAATTAAACTATATTAATTTTTCTTTGCATTATTAATCATGTTTTATCTAATTTACATTTAAATAGTTTTATTAATTTTATATAATAATTTTTATAATAGGTATATTTATTAATTTAATTATCATAATAAGTTTTATTATAACATTTAAAAAGTAATCATATTAATTTTTTAATTACATAAACTAAAAAACTCATAATTTATTAAAATCTTATAATTTCGTCCATGATAATATATAAGTCAGATAAATATCAGATCAGGTCATTAACAAGTCGGATCATTTACAGATCAGGTTAAAAACAGGTCAGGTTAAAAACAGGTCAGGTTGAAAACAGGTCGGGTAATACCAATTATTTACCAGGTCAATCTCGGGTTCGGGTTCATATCAGTCGGATGCAGTTGGGGTTCGGATATCATATTTTCGATTCAATTCGGGTTCAAGTCGTTCTCAGGTCGGATTCGGATCCACAATTTCCAGGTCCAAATCGGGTTCAGATCAACACCAGTTCTGACTCGAATCGGTTTCGGATCGCCACAGTGCAGGTCGAAAACAGTTTTGACTCGAGTAGGTTTCAGTCAGTTTTACAGGTCGGATCATCTTTTTACAGCCATTTTAGCATTTCCGCAAGCAGAAAGCTGACCATAGATCATCAGGATTGAAATAACATTTCCAAGCCTATTGATTAAATAAGCACAAATTCCCCAGTTTTAAAAGAATTTGGCCCGTTATAGAATTCATTCTGTTACCTGGACCATGTTAGGAATGACGGGTGACATATGCAACTTCAACCGTCTATGTCTTTAAAAAGGCTACATGTCATGCCATCAATATGGTTCACTAACATCTTGCGGAAGATTACTACTGGTCAGAAAATTTTGAATTCTCAAGCAGGTTCAAATCTCCAATCTTGGAAAATAACCAAGCTAAAGTTGTATTGATTTGCAAATAAAGTATGCAGGAACCCAAAACAAATTCCAAGGCTCAGCTTTTGAAATCCAAATTCAACTATCAAACATAAGCAAACAGTTCAAAGTAAAACCTTAAAGAGAGGGGGGAAAGAGGCAGTATGACATGACACCACCCCAATACTACCTAACGTGAAAAAAGTATAACATACCTTTTCCAAATACTGGCGTTAAATTGACCCATGGATTTCGCCCACTTCCATAATTATGAAGATTTAAAGCAATAATTGCTCTCACACTAAAACAACACAACATAATGTTAAGAGAATGATGAAATCGCATGCCATAGCAAGGGCAGAAATCTTCTAACCATCTATCTTAGAGCAGTTGTGTCAGCATGTACAAATCAAATTGATACTTGGTTAAATCATAACAACTTTTAAATAGTCATCACTCGTTTTCGTAGAGTTTGACACAAATTTATTTTTTAGTTGGATCACTTTAATTATTGTATATTTATGCCGTCAAGTGACTGATCAAATACATAATAAATTAAATACATAGAAATGCACCTTTTAGGGACTGGAACCATCTCCCAAAATCCCCTGCAGTTAGAAACAATTTTTAAATATGTTCACTTCGTAAAGAATGGTCGTTCACCACCAAATACCATTCAAAGATGGCAAGACACTTTCTCCATGGGATTCGGGGATCACTTCTTCCCAGCTAATGGACCGAAAGGAAATAAATGGTGTAACTGACATACACGTATGTACAGGGATGGGGCTATTAAGATTTCGGATAAGTCTGTGCTCCTCAATTTTTATCTAATGACAATTTTAATCGAATATTTTATAATAATTTTTTTTAAATTTTGAGTTAACACTTATTAAGTTTTCATTAACTTTAAATAGATTATTTGACTCTTATTGTCTGATCCTAACTTCATCTATGCTTATAACCATATTATAAACATCAACAGATTTATCAATTTTAGAATATTAAGTCAAAAATATGAGGTAAAAGGCTGAAGAGACTGTCAAGGTACTATGACTTCTGTACTTCTCAAGGCACAAGAGTGAAAAACAAGGAAACATTTGCCTGAGCGAAGCAAGGTGCTGATATAATACAAATATAAAGGGAAAATAGCACCCTTTACATTTTTGTATAAGACACCCTCAAGGTACTAGAACATGTGTAGTCTCGAGGCACACTAAGCCTTGCCTATGCACCAAGGCCTCTGCCCTGGCTACACTGTCTTGGGAATAATCAAAACTTAACTAAGATGCTTGTTATAAATGCACACGCACACCCACACCCACACCCCAACATGAAGAGCAATATACATATTGTTATTACACAAAAAATAGATATGTCCATATAGGATGAGATGATAGGTAAAATCTATAATATCTAACCTTAAACTTGGATCACTTGTGCATGGTGTAAGAAACCAACCCTGAGTGCAACTGTAACCGGAGTAGACGATCTACCAAAAGGATGAACCAATTACAATTTAATATTAGTTTTAGCAACAACAAAAAAAGAAATCAGTGACTGAGGTAGATAAACTAATAATTTGAATTTCGAATGCCAATCCCCAAACTACAATCTAACTTAAATTTAGTGAGATAATAATTAAATTTTGCACCTAACAGAAATCATGGGAGATAAATTATAGTGAGATAATTACATTTTGCATCTAACAGAAATCATTGAGAACATACACAATTTCATTTCTGTTTGTTTGCCAAAGTACACAATTTCCTTATGGTCCCAAATTTGTTACTGAATTACCACAAATTAAGAAGTAGAGACATTCAATCAGACAAGCTTTGTTTTGCGCCAACAATGTGCCTAATCAAATGAATGCTCCTAGTGCTATGGCACGGCACCTTAATATCAAGAAAATGCTCCTAAATTAAATTTACGTCTAGCTTTTCATGCATCCCTCGTTCCTTTTCAAAGAATTATAGAGCAGAAAATCTTTAAATATGGATATTGAGACTGAAGTGCTAAATATTTAACCACAAAAAGAATATATTGGGGAAGAATAAGACATTGCCAAGGGTTTTATAAATTATAGATTCATTTCACTTGTAGCGTTTCATCATCCTTGTCAAAGGAGTATGCATCAATAAATCTTTAAAATATACATCACCATTGAAGTGCAAGTATTATCATTTAGAAAGAACATATTGACAGGCCCGTCTTAGAAAACATGTGGGCCATGTGTACTTTATTATAATGAGGTCCCTAAAATAAATTATAATAAGGTCGAATCGTAAACTATCAAATTTAAGAATATTGAAACTATGATTGATAAATAAGATTTTTTCGTTAAACATCATAAATTTGATAATTTTTTAGAAATAATTGATCACAATTGAATTGTTGAGATAATAAGGGAGAAAATTAGAAGTTTTTTTGTTAAATCTTAGCAAGAAAAAATAATTTTTTCTAAGTTAATACATATTTTTCAAAGTATGGGCCTCCTAGATTTTGGATCATGTGACGTATCACATTCTACACTTGTCAATGGGCAGACTTGTATATTGGGGACAATCAATTCAAATCCTCCAACTATGCCATCCTTAGTCATACTATGATCTGGATACCTAATCTTCTGCAGATGGCAGTCAAATACGTTAAAGAAATCCAAAATACCTTGTTTGCAATAGGACCGTGCGCAAGATAAGGTTTCTCATTACTAAATGATGGAATCCATAAGCAACTTGTGCATCCATTCCTGAATGTAAAATGGGGGATAAAAAAGAAGCAAACCGAGTCGTAATAAAAGTTAGTTCATCCATTAAACTTCTTGGAAGAAAGTACAGGTCCCTACTAAGGGAAAATTTCCATACCTGAAATGAAAATAATCAAGAGCTAGAAGTTAAACAATCACACTACACCTATGCTAAAATAATTATAGAATACTCCATAGCCGTTCACTTTGTCGGTAACATCCTCTCAATCTCCAAAGTCTGCAGCCACAAACAGATTTTTTTAACTTAACAATAACGGATTTTTTTAATATTGTTACGGATAAGGCACCTAAATGATAATATTAGAAACGTTAGACACCTAAATTGATTTAAAAAGTATAAGCACATAAATGAGAAAAGATAATTTGGTCACTTACTTTTATGTTAAGCCATTTTTTAAATAAATATCATTACGGGGATTGGATATTTCAAAAACTTTCAAATCTTAAAAGTAGGAATTAATAATTACTTTTAAAGTATAATTAAATTCATAAACATATGAAATCATAAAATTTATACTTGGTTTAAATCAGCAAGTCATTTTTCATAGAATGATAAACGAATGAATGAAGAATAATGTTTATTTTTTTAAATTATTTTCTTATAGAAAAATGGTAACTGTTTTTTGTTTTAAAGTTTATTTCGCCAACCTTCTAAATTTCACCTTTAAAGAATCGTGGCTGTTTCATTTTTTATTTATTTTTTACATGAAACGTTTGGGACATATGGTTGGACATAGCATGATTAATTATGGGATGATGATAAGTTTTCATGTGTTTAGGTATTACTTAAGGTTAGTTTAAGGTTCACTTATGCTATGCATGACCCGAATTGTGTTTTTGCGTTAGACATTTCCTACTCTACTTTTTACTAATTTAAGTACTATATAAAAGAATTGTTATAGCATAATTTAGTGGTATCAATGATTAAAGTGAGTTATTTTTAAAAAAACACGGAATCAAGTAGTTATTGCGGGTGTGCATGCATTGTCAATGACTAAGAAAAACTCTAAACATATATATACTAACTTATAATCACCCTAGATTATTCAAAAAAATAATTATTATTAAGTTTGATGAAGTTTCCTTGAACTGCTAGTACCAAATTTTCCTTTTAGACTTTGAAAATGCAATATACTGATGTAGACACACTTTTTGTGACTGAAATGAACATATATTTATATATATATGTTATATATATATGGTATAAATATTATTATAAACATGTTTTACATCTTGTATCAGGCCCAACCACGCCTAATGGTCCAGACCCACAATAGGTTAGGGTTTTCAGAAACCCTAGCTCACTCCACTCTTGTCCCAGCCGCCAACCATGGGAATCGTTGGATCAAGGTGTGATCCAACGGTCCACAACACGCAAAGGTTTCCAGAAACCCTAGCTTTCCATTCGGTTCTCATCTGCGCCGCGTCACCAAGACTCCAGGGGTATCACGCCGCTACCAGCTCTCCTTTCACACATTCAACGCCGAGTTTCAAGGCACTCCATCCCTCATACAACAACCGCAACAACGTGGATGTTTGGGACACCGAAAAAATAGCAAATAAGGCATTAATTTAGTTCGAGTAGGACTCAGAAATCAAGCTAAAAATAGTTTATTTTTTAGTATAAATACATGTAATCAGTTTATTTGTACACTTGGAGTTCATACAAAATAAAAGAAGAAACTTTCGAGCAAAATCATGAGCACTATCAAGGCAAAGCATAAACGTTTTTGAGATTTTGAAAGCAACAGAAGGTAAAGTTTGTACCTTTTTTTTGTTTTGAGGCTTGCATGCGTTCGTTTCGTTGTTCTTGACTCAGAAAACCACCAGAAACAAACGTTTTGGCCGATGAACGAAGTGAGGCCTTTTATTTTTTCGAAACCTATTTCCTAGATCCGCATTTTTCGAGCCAATTTTTTGAGAAACCACTTGGATTTCTGGACTGAGGGAAGAGAGTGGTCTTTAAAAAAGACGGGTTTTGTGGTGGACCACCGTCGATGAGAGGTGGCGAGGCGGTGGCCACCATTTTCAGGCGACGACGCACGACTCTTGTTCTTGAATCTTAAGAACACTTGAGAGAATTTTTAAGCCAAGGGGGGAGTGTTTTCGTGGGAGGAGGAAGGAAATGAGAAATTAGAAAAGATATTTGGTTTTATAGTAGACCCATCAGAAGCCTAACCCGACCCGTGATCTCGTCTGACCCGCGTGTTTTTAACAAGAAGAGGGGGTTCGTATTTTGGTCCCCCAGTTTTCAAAGTGTTTAATTTAGCCCCCAATTAATTTTAAAACCCAATTCAATTCTAATTTGGCCCCAATTTTATTTCTTTCATAACGGTCCTTATGTATTATTTCTATTTATTTATTCTTTTGATTTCTTATTAAATATATATATATATATATATATATATATATATATATATTATTTTTATTCTAATATTATTTTAATTTTAATTTTTTTTAAATATATATATATATATTATATATATATTTTAAACTATTATATTATTATTATTTTACTATTAACGTATATAAATATATTTTCTCTTTTGTCACTATTATATTTATGTATATTCTTTATTGATTTTTTTTTTACCTTTTTTTAAACATATGTATATATATTTTTTCTCTCTCCATCTTATTTATTAATGTGGATCTTTAAAGTTTATTAAATGTACTTATATATATTTTTTTCTCGTATATATATAATGTATTCATTATCTTTCTTTTAATGTACCATAACTTATTATCATACATATTGTTTCATTTTATTTTTTTTTTTTGTTTTGTTTTTTTGTTTTTTTTTAGTATTAGCTTTTGTTTATGTTTCATATTTTCTATTCTTTTTTTTACTTTGTTACGTTTTTACTCATGTTACTTTATTTAGTTTTGCTTTATTTTATGTCTTATCATTATTTCTCGTTTCTGTTTGTTCTCATATTTACACGTTTTTAACTTAATTTAATTTTGTACTACACTATGAATCTAACATCACTATCTTTTTAAAGGCACATTTTCAAATCAATCTAAGGTAAGTCGTTGGGATCGTTATTTTACCTTTAAATTTAAAGTTATGTTTTTCTTAACTAAAGACACTGGAAATTATATAGTACCGAAAGGGCAGTTCAAGGATGCTAACCCTTCCTTGACTGTAACCGACTCCTGAATCTGACATATCACTGGTAAGACGCAGATCAGGTAAGATGGTGTCCGATCTACCTAAATAACGTTTTAAAACGATCGGTGGCGACTCCAATTCATTTAATCCAAGTCGAAACCCAATTTTTGGGTGCAACCGAAAGACGGTTCCGACAGATTGGCGACTCCGCTGGGGATACAGGTAAGTGAGTCAGGCTAAGGTAATTTCCAGTTGTCTTTTTAACGAAAAGGGTAAGTTTAAATTTTAAGGTAACATTTTGATCCTTTTACTTAATTTTGATTATATTTTCGAGTAAATAGTTGTACTAATCATTTTCTAATGATTTCAGCCTTCAAAGTTTTTTTCACTTAAGGCTCTAAACCTGAGCTCCAAACCCTGTTTTAAGTGGGGGTGAAAGCGACGCATTTGTGTGAATTTATTCACCGCATATGCCTAGCAAGTAGCCTTCGGGATTCATATATCTTATGTCTTCGTGTGAATTTATTATTCGCATAGACATAAGGGAATGTGTCCTCTCGAGTTTAACTTAGTCCACACAAGCCTGTGATGGGTTTAAGACTAAGGGTGGCACCGGCGAGGAGATCTCGAGTACCGTTTTTTTAGAAGCTGAACCGGGAGATTGTGGAGAATTAGAGCCTACCCTGAAACCACATTCCAAAACTAGATATTTTTACCTAACCATGTTTTTTTTCTTTCCCTTTGTCATTTTATATTTATTTATTTATTTATTTTTATTGTACTAACTTTTTGCCTGTGTTTGTATTTTAGCATTTGCATCATAACACGAGACCATTGATCCTTAAAAAGCGTTTATTAGACATAAAATAATCTGAACAAATGGATAAAGGTGTTTTAATACAAGAGATTAAAAACTCTGAGGTACGACTATGGTCCGAGAAGAGAAGGAAAAAGGGAGACAGTCTTCAAAGAAGCTATATGTCAGAGCTGGTCAGCTATGCCTCTATCAGCCTAAAACAGAATGACGTGCAGGAGCTTCGAGACATCTGGGATAGTTGGAAGAATGATCAGAAATAGAAATTCAGCCAACGGTATGGTGACATTGCACTTTTGCTTCATATCAAGACCGATGAGCCCTTAATCAGAGCCTTGGTTCAATTCTGGAACCGGGATACAGTTGCTTACTTTAATCAGGAGGACATGGTGCCCCACCATTGAAGAATACATTACATGTTACACTGTGAAAGTATCAGACTAGAGAGGGCCTACCTTAAACACATTAAAAGTCAGCCTTTCAAGAATGCACTAGCCAAAGTTGTCGGGGTTGACGAAAAATGGGTAACTGACCGGGCTCAATGTAAAGCCAATGAGGAAGGAATTGCTTGGCTTCATATCAAGCAACTGATGAAGAACCATCCCGATGAGTAGAAGGCAATAGACCTATTTGCACTGGGTCTGATTATATTCCCGAAGACTTTGGGTTACATTGATGCTGTAGTATAGAGCTGTCGAACAACTTCCAAGACGAGAACCCAGCACTGACCATCTTAGCCGATACCTTTCGGTCTCTTAATCATTGTCGAAGATCTGGTGGAGGAAGGTTTAGGTGATTCAGCTCCTTCAAGTCTGGATTCACAGCCAACTTCTGGAACTAACGGGGTCGTCTACCGCCGATTAGCACCACTATTCACCTTTGGGAGAGTTCATCACAATGAAATGGATGAAGGTTCTTCAAAGGAAAAGGGATGAAAGGTTTTACACATCTTCAGGATCGGGATATTACCTGGAGAGCCCCTGGTTATCTCGGTGACATTCTTTTCCGTTGTAGGGATTCTGATACTATAACTTACTTGGACTTTGGGGTGCAGTTGGGAATGCTCGTTGTTGGCACTGAGAGACAGTATGGGGCACGTCAGTTGTCCCCGCAACATAAGGACTAATTAAATCGAGTTGTGGTATAGCGGGACAGTTATAAGAAGATGATCAAGAAACAGCCGATTCATGAAAGCAAGTATTTCGGATGGATGTTGTAGCTGCCAGAGACATGCTTACTCGGAATATGTGGAGTGGCGAATATTGAGAAAGAATGATAACATCCGGTGCAGACTGCGAAGACACCCGAACTATGGAGGAACATCTCAGGTCTGTCCCTTTGGACTTGAGATAGTCAGGGCCAGAGTTTGAAGCTGTGAATAACGAGCTTAAGAAGAGGATTAAGGAACTTGAAGCTGAATTATCAATGGAAGCTAGATGCCGACTCTCAGAAAGGTAAGTAGACAAACTAGAAAAGGAACAGAAAAAGAGTCCGTTTGAGCTTGAAGACTTAAGAAAATGCTATCAAGATAAGGGTCAAGGATAACTCCAAGTTAAAAGTAACCTCTGAATACTGGAAAGACAAAGTTCATAGTCTGAAAGGAAATTCGAGGGGCCCGATGAAAGTGCTTGGAAGGAACAACTGAAGACTGCTCAAAGGTGCTTGGCAGACAGTCAACATCAGAACCAACGCTTGAGAATCCGGGTGGCGACTTAGAGAAACATGAAAAGGATGACAAGACAATAGTGAGTTAGAAGCTGTTGAGATGGGTTCAAAAGGCAAGCGAACGAGCTTCAGATAGTGTCATTTGATGGAGGTTTACAGTGGCGTTTCCGTGGGAGCAACACAACGAAGGGTAAGGGCCAGAGATGAACCATCCGAGATTTCCTGGAACAAGTACAGAAGCTCGTCATTCCGGCCTGCAATGGAAGCAGGAGTGGTTCGACAAGGCATTCAACCAGTGATAGATGAAGGCAGAAGACTTGTCAACCTACTAGAAGCTGTTAGGGGTATAGAGGATTTAGTCCGAATGTCCTTAATTGTTTATGTCTCTTAAAAGATAAAACATTTTTGTCTGAATAAGGATTATTTATAATAATGTACATTTTTTTGGATCAATGCCTCAAATTGCATACATCATGCATTGCATTTATTGCATTTTATATTTTCATGTTTGTTTTTATTTTATATTTCCATGTTTTACATTCGTATTAACTAACAGAACATGTCTCAGACACCAAGCGTACCACCGCAAGCATTAGATACGCACACCCATCCGCCGCCAAAGGGAAAGCTGCATCAGTGGCAAATTTACAGACTTCTGCGGTGAAACATGACAGTCATCCGAACAACTGCCCTATCCCGGATTTTGACGAGGAGGATAAGGCAAGGAATATGGAAGAAAAGATCAGGATGTTAGAAGACCAAATGAATATGGTCCAAGGAGACCATGATTATTATGATGTGGATGCAATGGAACCAAGTCTGGTTCCCGATTTGGTTCTTCCACCAAAATTTAAGGTTCCTGAGTTTGAGAAGTTCGTCTGGAACAGCTGCCCTTCAGCCCATATCACTATGTTCTGTCAGAAGAAGACAGGGTACGGGGGAAATGACCAACTCTTAATCCATTGCTTTCAGGAGAGCTTGTCCGGTTCAGCTATCCGGTGGTACAACCAGCTCAACCGAACTCATATCAAGATATGGAAAGACTTAGCCAAGTCTTTCTCAGAGCATTACAAACATATCAAAGATATGAGACCAGACCGAGTTATGCTGCAAAGCTTGGAAAAGAAGCATAACGAAAGTTTCTGATAGTACGCACAGAGATGGAGGGATTTATCTGTGCAAGTTCATCCACCATTGGATGAAAAAGAAACTAGAAAGTTATTTTTTACAAACCCTGAAGGCACCTTACTTTGGGCATTTGGTAGCAATCACGTCGGGAAGTTTCTCAGATTTAGTCATGGCCGGTGAGATGGTTGAACTGGCCATAAAACAAGGAAAGATTGAAGGAGGTGACTTTAGTAGAAAGCTTCCCGTGAAGAACAAAGACCGCGAGATTAACAATGTCAATACCTACAACGCTAGCAAAGATGTTACGATCTTAAAAACAACTGTAGCTGTACCATCTGGTACTTCTAACCAATCTCAGAGAGAACCAATGAGGGAAAGGGAAAGGGAGCAGTTCAATCCCATTCCCATGACATATAAAGAGTTATATCAACAACTCTTCGACACTCACGCAATATCACCCTACCCAATGGATCCGATAAAGCCCCCATATCCGAAATGGTTTAACGAGAACACCCACTGTGAATATCATGGAGGTGTGCCCAGAATCCCTTGCCTAATCATCAGGAGACAGGAATTAACGCAATCACCACCGAGAATGGCAAGAAAAACAAAACTCGTGTTTCGGAAGTTATTAAAGCTCCTTTGGCTTGGGTATGGAGCCAAATGATAAAGGTGGGGCTTCTTACACCCCATTCACGGGCAACAAGGATAGGAAATGGTGACTATTGTTGTTACCACAATGAAGAGGGGCATAATGTGCAAGAATGCCCAGAGTTCATATCGTTAGTCCAGCTCATGATGGACCGGAAAGAGCTGGAATTTTACGAGGAAATTCAAGATTCTTTGGAAGAAGATGTTTGCACTACCGAAGAATCATCCGACAAGAGGTATGGCAGGGGTGGTCCTCTGATAATTACCCCTAAAGTGAAGATGACAACAACAACACAAGTCAGGGTGATTATCACAGCACCTCGGCCTTTTCAATACAAGGATAATCGACAAGTGCCATGGAAGTACGAATGCCAAGTGAGTACTCCTAAAGGATGTGATGGCAAAGTGGGACAAAGACCACTTGAGCCATTCAAAGAAGATGTGTTAGCTGTCAACGAACCCATAAAGGAGGAAGAAGCTAAAGATTTCCTCAAGATCTTGAAGCACAGCGAGTACAACATTGTAGAACAACTCCACAACTTACCTACGCGTACTTCAATGCTAGCACTATTTTTAAACTCAGAGGCACACTGAGAAGCATTATTGAAAGTCCTTAATCAAACATTCGTGCCACATGACATACCAGTCAGTAAAATGGATCGACTGGTAAACAATATTCAAGATGATAATCTTATCTCGTTTTCAGATTATGAGATTCCATCCGGAGGAAGAGGCCGAACAAAGGCATTACACATTACCACCTACTGTAAGGGGCACACTTTACCAAGTGTCTTAATCGACAACGGATCAGCCTTGAACGTGATGCCTTTGGTTACATTGAAGATGCTACCAATAGATACCTCTCATATGAGAGCCTGTCAGAACGTGGTCCGAGCATTTGACGGGACCAAACGAGAGGTTATGGGTAAGATCGAGGTATCGTTGACCATTGGACCAGCCACCTATGATGTTGAATTCCTTGTGATTGATATTATGTCGTCCTATAGTTGTCTTTTGGGAAGGCCATGGATTCATTAAGCAGGTGCAGTACCCTCCACGCTGCACCAAAAAGTTAAATTTGTTATCGACGGGGCCTTGGTAATTATCAACGCTGAAGAAGATATCGTGGCAAGTGTGACCACGGAGCCCCCATACATCGAAAATAGATGAGGAAGCGGTGGAGTGCTCATTCCGCTTCTTGGAATTTGTGAATGTCATATTCGTGACAGAGGGAAAGAAGATTCCTAAACCCCGACTCTCCAAATACACAAAGATGGAGATCAAGCAAACCTTAGGCCGAGGTGCTAAAATCGAAAGAGGGTTTGGGAAACAGCTACAAGGAAGGATTAATCCAGTCCTTCCCATTTCAAAGCTAGATCGGTTTGGGCTCGGTTTTCAGCCCAGTTATCAGGAAAAGAGGAAAGAGATCCAAAATAGTCGGGAGAGGAGATTAGCAAAGTTGACTGGAAGTGAATTACAATGGAAGCCTATGACATTCCCGCCTCTTTACAAAACATTCAAATCAGGTGGTTATTTGTTTGAAACCACCATATCCGAGTTAGAAGCGACTCTGAAAGATCTGGATATCAATGTCGTGACCACAAAAGATGTTGACAACGGAGATAGATCCGGTATATGCCCTCTGCTACCTAGGTTCGTGCCTAGCAGATGGTCGGTGGAAGAACTACCTGTGGTTTACAAGAGTATTTCAGAGTAATATTCGAACTACCCCTATTTGCCTATACCCGGGGCAATAGGTGATCTTTTTTAAGGGTGAATAAACATTTGTTTTAATTTCAATAAAGGATGCATTTTTTTCTATATCCATGGCAAACAAATTTTCTTTTATTTCTTTTTGAATTCATTGTCTATTTTCTTCATTTCAGCACTTCATTTCCATTTCTCTTTCAAATTTAATTCTTTGACAGTTTCGTGTGGGATATTTCCTCTCACACACCCATACCCTTCTTTGTTCCTTCAGGACCCCAGATAATGATAATGTAGGCACTGATGATCTTGATCCGAAAGTGGATTTTGAATCAGCCATTTGTCTCGGGGAATTTGATGAATGCGACACTGAAAAGGAGTGTAACTTGCCTACCAAATTGTTGAGGATGATAGAAAGAGATGAGAAGCAAATTCTACCACATGAGGAAGCGATAGAAATCTTGAATTTGGGCACTGAAGATGACAGAAAAAAGGTTAAAATCGGCACAACTTTCTCGACTGAAGCAAGACAGAACCTAATAGTCTTACTTCATGAGTATAGAGATGTGTTCGCCTGGTCATATCAGGACATGTCGGGACTAGGCACAGATATGGTAGTTCATAAACTGCCAATTAAGCCAGAATGCAAACCTGTGCAACAGAAACTAAGAATGATGCAACCAGAAATGCTCCTTAAGATAAAAAAGAAGTCAAGAAGTAATTTGGTGCCGTTTTTCTTCAAGTGGCCAAGTATCCGGAGTGGGTGGCCAACATAGTGCGAGTTCTGAAAAATGACGGGAAGGTTCGCATGTACGTCGATTACCGTGATCTTAACAAGGTGAGCCCTAAAGATAACTTTCCTCTACCTCACATTGACACGTTGGTAGACAATACAGCCGGAACGCTTTCTTTTCATTCATGGATGGATTTTCAGGATATAACCAGATCAAGATGCATCCTGAAGACATGGAGAAGACCACGTTCATCACAATGTGGGGAACCTTCTGCTACAAGGTGATGTCATTCGGACTAAAGAATGATGGGGCAACATATCAAAGAGTTATGGTGACCCTGTTCCACAATATGATGCACAAAGAGATAGAAGTTTATGTCGACGACATGATTGTCAAGGCATAAACCGAGAATGAACATGTCGATAATCTAAGGAAGCTCTTCCAGAGATTGAGGAAGTTCCAACTAAGATTGAACCCTAGCAAGTGGACTTTCGGGGTAACATCCGGGAAACTATTAGGCTTTATAGTCAGCAGGAAAGACATCGAGGTTGATCCTGATAAAGTTAAAGCTATCCAAAATCTGCCTCCCCCACGAACAAAGAAGGAGGTTCGAGGTTTTCTGGGCAGATTGAACTATATAGCACGGTTCATATCCCAGTTAACTGACAAGTGTGACCCAATCTTCTGTCTTCTCCTAAAGAACAATCCAAGAGTATGGGATGAAAATGTCAGATTGCATTCGAGATAGTAAAGAAGTATTTATCTCACTCTCATGTCCTGATGTCCCTTATTCCGAGTAAACCTCTATTCTTGTATCTCTCCATATTCGAGAACTCCATGGGGTGTGTCCTAGGACAGTATGATGAATCCGGGAAGAAGGAAAGAGTCATCTACTATTTAAGCAATAAGTTCACCGATTGCGAGGTCAGATATCCTCCTATCGAGAAGGTCTGTTGTGCTTTAGTCTGGGCTACAAAAAGACTCCGACAATAAATGTTGTACCACACTACTTGGCTAATTTCCAAGTTAGATCCCCTGAAATACATGATGAGTGTACCTGCTTTATCTGGAAGGTTAGCCCGATGGCAGATGCTCTTGTCGGAATTTGACATTGAGTACGTGAGCCAGAAAGCAATCAAAGGAAGTGTCATATCGGAGTTCTTGGACAGCAGAACCGATGAGAATTATGAGCCTTTGGACTTTGACTTCCCAGACGAAGACTTGATGGCTATCTCCTTAGAAGAAGCAGGGACTTCAACGGACAGTTCCTGGAGAATGCATTTCGATGGTACGTCAAATGCATTATAACATGGCATCGGGGCTATCCTAATTTCTCCAGAAAGGAGTCACTACCCATTTACTAGTAGGCTCAACTTTGATTGCCCCAATAACATGGCAGAGTATGAAGCATATGTCTTGGGAATCTGAGTTGTACTGGGGCAAAGCATAAAGACGTTACGAATATATGGAGATTCAGCATTAGTAATCTATCAGCTCCGCGGAGAGTGGGAAACCAAGGATGTAAAGCTGTTAGAGTACCAAAAACTAGTACTGAATCTGCTCGAAGAGTTCGACGAAGTCACCTTGTTAGGATTTTTGGAAACTCGAATCGACAATCGGAACGGTTTGCAAAGAGGGGTCGGAACGGTTTTGTGTTTAGGGAGTAAGGATATTGAAAGATAGAAAATTGCACAGCGATTTATAATGGTTCGACTTTCTCAATCAAAGTCTACGTCCACTACCTTAGCTCTTCACCAAGGATTTTCCAACAAATTCACTAATTTGTTTTCTTTTGAGGATAAAGAGTAACCTTACAAACTCCCTAGTTTTTCCGGGCTAAACTAGAACCTTTCCCTAGCTTTTACACGGGATTAGCTAGAACATTTTCCCTTTATAAAAGGATAAGAAATGTAAACAAGAAAACCTCTCTAAGGTAGGTGTTTACAAGATTGAGCTCACAAGAACAAAATATATACAAGAGAAAGATGAAATAAGAATGTAAAACTCTTCTTTTGTGTTTGATTGCTTGGATAGTTGTTCTATTGCTTCTTCAAGTGTCCTTAGGTTGTATTTATAGCTTGGAATGTGTTTGAAGTCGTATATAGCCGTTGGGGATGTTTTGGAGCCGTTTGGAGATGAGAAACAATTAATAAAACAGCTTGGAGCGTGGGGGGAATCGGTACTCCCTCATGGGGAATCGGTTCCCTAAGTGCAATCTGTTTTCTACCATTAGACAGGGGGGAATCGGTACCTCCTTAGGGGGGAATCGGTACCCCCTTGGGGGGGAATCGGTACCCCTGGACAATCTGATTTTTCTTGAAACCCTTTAAAAAGAAAATATTTTTGGCTCGATTAAGGCTCGAAATACTTTGTAAAATTGTTTTAAAATAGTTTAAGTATAAAACACAATTTTACACTTTAGTAAGGATTAAAATGAACTTTGAAAGACATTGAGTAATATTTTGATATTCGAATAATTACATCAAATATACTTAGAAAATCTTTTGTAAAATCTTAAAATTCATTTAACTTAATTTATTATATCGAAACATCAAAATGTTTTCAACAATCTCCCCCTTTTTGATATAACAAAACATTTGAGTAATTTTAAGATTTTGAAATAAAGTTTGAAATTATTCCCCCTTACTTTAACACTTATCCCCTTTAACACCTTAACACTTTTCCCCCTTTTTGTTAAATAAAAAAGACTCTAATTTGAAGTTCAAATAACTTTGGAGAGTAAGTAGTAAATTTGACACTTAAAAATCATTTGAAAAAATCAAAGCTCCCCCTCAATAAATGCATTCCAAATAAAATTTTGCTTTTAGGATCTTGACACTTAAACAAAATTGAATTTCAACAAAGAATAACAAACATGTTAGTAGCATATGAAATTCAATATATCCAAGACTAAAATACTTTATGCAATACCAATTGTTGAATTTAAGATCATATGCATAAAGTTTTCTAAAAATGTTATGCATTTGAAAATTTTTGATATCAATTATTAGAGAGATGTCATTTTTATTTAAACCACATGCATAAATATTCAAATTTAGGTCAATTTTTTTTAAATATTTATAAAATCAAAGTATTTGAAAAGTTAATATCAATTGTTAGAGAGATATCATTTGCATTAAAACAATTTTTGACCAAAATTTTATTATGATGAACTAAAAATTCTGAAAAATCATTAAAACTTTAAAATGTTCATCATAATCATCTTTTCAACATACATGAGATTAAAACAATGATGCATAATCATTTAAAACCAAAACTCGTGCATGCTTAAAATCAAATGAGCAACCAAATAATCCAAAATTAAAAGTATGAAGCTTAGAGGTTACTCATTCTTTTTTCATGTGTGGCTAGAGCATCTTGAATATCATCATTTTCATCGCAATAGCTTCCAGACACCTACAAGAGACATTTAAGTAGATTTTGGTATCCAAATTGCTTTGGATCCTTGAACGTTAGTTACAATGCCCCTTGTTCCTTTTGGAACCCATACTTGCCTAATTTTAAAACGTTTTCCTTTCTTCAAAGGACAAGTATGTTCCATATGACCATGATAATGACAATGTGAGCATTTTGTCATATTTAAACATAATAGGTTGTTTTTAGAAATTAATTTTTTTCTTTTGTTAAGCTTTCAAACTTAACACCTAACTCAAAATTTTCTTTTTCTAAATCATTTATTTTGATTTTTGAAATCTCTAAATCATTTTTCAAAATTTCATTTTGATTTTCAAAATCAACTTTTGCTTTCAAAATCAAATTATCTTTATTTTTTAGTTTTGAAATTAATTTCGTATATTTGGAATTCATGGTCTCAAATCCCAAATACAACCTATTATAAGCATCTTGTAACTCATCAAAAGTAAATGAATTAAATTCATTTGAGTTAGAAGATACCTTGAATTCTTCTTAAGTGGTCATAAGGCATAGGTTGACTACTTCATCTTCATCATTGAAATCATCTTCGTCACTCCAAGATGCAACAAATGCCTTCTTCCCCTTTTTCTTTAGAAGAGGACATTCATACATGACATGCCCCTTTCTTTGATAATCGAAACATACCGGGGGACTCTTCTTCTTGGTTGATTCATGTTTCACTTCCTTGGAAATCATGAATCTCTTGAGTTCCTTCAAGAGCTTGACCATCTCTTCTTTTTGTTCATCATCGTCTTCATCCACCTTATCACTTGAATCTTGATAGCTTTCATTGATGCCTACGTCCTCATTTTTCTTCATCTTCTTCTTGTTTTTCTTCTCTTCCCTTTCTTCATCTTCATTCACCATCATCTCATGAGTGAGAAGGGAACCAATTAGCTCGTCGAGAGTGAGAGACTTTAGGTTTCTTGCTTCGATAATGACCATCTTCTTTGATTGCCACTCCTTTGAAAGAGAGTAAATCATCTTCCTCACAAGCTTCTCATTTGGGAATACTTCTCCATATCCCTTGAGACCGTTGACAATCATGGAAAATCTATCCGTCATAGTTTTGATGTCTTCATCGGGTTTCATCTTGAAGTTCTCGTAGCTATGGTTGAGAAGACTTTTCTTTGATTCCCTCACTTCATCGGTTCTTTCATGAGTGACTTGGAGCTTATCCCAAATCCCTTTGGCATTGGAACAAGATGAGACTCTTCCATATTCATTTGGGCCTAAAGCACAAAATAGAATATGTATAGCCTTAGAATTAAGCTGAAAATTTTTCTGCTCTTCTCTACTCCAATCGTTGTACTTGCCCGGTGGAGAGGAGTAACCGTCCATGATTGAGTACCAAGCTCCTAGATTGTATGATTGAATGAAGTACATCATCTTATTCTTCCAATGTGCATAATTTGCTCCATTGAAGAAGGGTGGCTTGTTGACCGGTTGTGAATCCATAATAGGATATTTTTCAAGATAATAAGCACCGGAGGAAAAAGTCATTTCTTTGTCGGTTGCGTCGGGAATTGGTAGAGCTTCCTCTAGGATCGTCTCAAGGTGATTAAACCTTTTTAACGAGTTAGGCTCTGATGCCAATTGTTGGGATTTTCGGAAGCTCGAATCGATAACCAGAACGGTTTGTAAAGAGGGGTCGGAATGGTTTTGTGTTTAGTGAGTGAGGAGATTGAAAGATAGAGAATTACACAGCGATTTATAGTGGTTCAACTTTCTCAATCAAAGTCTACGTCCACTACCTTAGCTCTTCACCAAGGATTTTCCAATAAATTCACTAATTTGTTTTCTTTTGAGGATAAAGAGTAACCTTACAAACTCCCTAGTTTTTCCGGACTAAACTAGAACCTTTCCCTAGCTTTTACACGGGATTAGCTAGAACATTTCCCCTTTACAAAATGATAAGAAATGTAAACAAGAAAACCTCTCTAAGGTAGGTGTTTACAAGATTGAGCTCACAAGAACAAAATATATACAAGAGAAAGATGAAATAAGAATGAAAAACTCTTCTCTTGTGTTTGATTGCTTGGATAGTTGTTCTATTGCTTTTTCAAGTGTCCTTAGGTTGTATTTATAGCTTGGAATGTGTTTGAAGTCGTATATAGCCGTTGGGGATGTTTTGGAGCCGTTTGGAGATGAGAAACAATTAATAAAATAGCTTGGAGCGTGGGGGGAATCGGTACCCCCTCATGGGGAATTTGTTCCCTAAGTGCAATCTATTTTCGACCATTAGACAGGGGGGAATCGGTACCCCTTGGGGGGAATCTGTACCCCTGGACAATCTGATTTTTCTTGAAACCCTTTAAAAAAATATATTTTTTGCTCGATTAAGGCTCGAAATACTTTGTAAAATTGTTTTAAAATAGTTTAAGTATAAAACACAATTTTACACTTTAGTAAGGATTAAAATGAACTTTGAAAGACTTGGAGTAATATTTTGATATTTGAATAATTACATCAAATATACTTAGAAAATCTTTTGTAAAATCTTAAAATTCATTTAAATTAATTTGTTATATCGAAACATCAAAATGTTTTCAACATACCTTCCACTATGTGCCAAGAGAAGAAAATCAAATGGCTGACGCTTTAGCTACCTTGGCAGCCGCATTCAAGGCTGGCGATGAGGCTGAAATGATGCCAATCGACATGCAGACGTATGAGTACCTGACTCATTGTTACCAAATTGAAGAAGTGAAAGACATTAAGCCTTGGTACTACGACATTTTACAGTATATCAAGCATCGGAGTTATCCAGAAGAAGCCACCGAAACTGATAAGAGAACCCTTAGAAGGATGACAGCTAGATACGTCCTTGATGGAGAGGTTTTATACAAGAAAAGCCATAATCAAGTCATGTTAAGGTGCGTCGATGCTGAAGAGGCAAAGATGATAGTAGAAGAAGTACATGATGGAGTTTGTGGAGAACATGCAAATGGACACATGATGTCAAGACAAATAATGAGATGCAGGTACTTTTGGTCCACACTAGAAAGTGATTGCATCAACTATGCTAGAAGATATCATAAATGTCAGATTTACGGAGATAAAATCAATGTTCCACCTCATCCACCTCATGTAATGACATCACCATGGCCTTTCTCTGTATGGGGCATGGACGTCATCGGGCAAATTCATCCGAAGGCTTCGAATGGTCACCGTTTTATTCTTGTGGCAATTGATTACTTCACGAAATGGGTAGAGGTTGCATCATATGCCAGTGTCACTCAATCCACTATTTGCAAGTTTCTGAAAAAAGAATCATTTGTCGGTATGGTCTACCCGAAAGGATCATCACCGATAATGCTACAAACTTGAACAACAAAATGATGAATGCTACTTGTGAGCAATTCAACATAAAGCATCACAATTCTACTGCTTACAGACCAAAGATGAACGGAGCAGTAGAAGCAGCAAACAAAAACATTAAGAAGATAGTGGAGAAAACGACTGAAACTTACAAAGACTAGCATGAGAAGTTGCCTTTTGCTTTGTTCGCCTATCGAACCTCAGTACGAACCTCGATCCATTTTCATTAGCTTATAGAATGGAAGCAGTGCTACCCATTGAAGTAGAGATTCCTTCACTTCGGGTCTTGACAGAAGTCAAACTGGATGATGCAGAATGGGTACAATCCAGATATGATCAACTTAATCTGATAGATGAAAAGAGACTGAAAGCCATTCATCATGGTCAAAACTATCAGAAACGAATGATCCGAGCACATGACAAAAAGGTGCGCCCGAGAATATTCCGCGAAGGAGATCTGGTGCTAAAAGGAATTTGACAAGTCCAGAAAGATTTCCAAGGAAAATGGATGCCAAATTGGGAATGACCTTATGTCGTGAAAAAGGTCTTCTCTCGAGGAGCCCTTATCCTGGCTGAAATGGGCGGACCTGAACTGCCACATCCCATCAACTTGGATGCAGTCAAAAAGTACTTCGCTTAGGATAGAAACCCAAGAGGGCGTCCTAAGTTTAAAAAAAAGAAAAAGGAAAAGGAAAAAAATAAAAAAATCGTTTAGGGTAAAAACCCGAAAGGGCGCCCTAAATTGTAAAAAAGAAAAGTAAAAGAGAAAAAAGAGAAAGAAAAGAAAATAAGATGGGTTCAAGATGAAAACCCGCAAAGGGCATCTTGCAACCAAGGATGGGTCCAAGTTGAAAACCCGAAAGGGCGATTTGGATGTCAGTTCAAGAAATCCAGACAGTGGAAGCATCCCGGCATCTGAATCTCCAGCAAACTCAATAAGTCGGAGAAGGGTTGCACTCTCCAGAATGTTGTCGCATTCTCAAAGATCCCTTGGCAAAGGTTGTGTTCAAAGTCACTTGACGGCTTTTCAGCTCAGAAGTTCTCACATTATCGGGATCTCATACTTCATCATGTATTCATTTTCCAAAATGTTTGTCATGTATTATTTGTTCCTTTTCTCCCTTATGAATAAAGACAATCTTTTTCTCTAAATCAATTCCTTTTGAGCATCTTGAATTACACTCAATGATTTATCTACTTATGCAAAAGATAATCGCATATTACTGTACAAAGATTCATTGAAAAGTACAGGTACTCGGAAGCCGATCAAGGCTCATGCATATACTTGAGATGGTCGAGAAGTATTTCCCGGATCAAGAGTAAAAAAAACAAAATATGCAAATCATATTTCAACATTTTAAGAATTTAAGACCAAGGATCAGAATTTCAGGATTCCCGAATCAAGATTCCAGACAGGCAATCGGAGATCGAGATTTCTCTCCAGAGCCCCAAGATAACATATGTTGCATATGCCTTTTAGGCACACCTAAGAGCATTGCATTCATAGCATCATATATATTCATAACTTTTTCAGGTTTCAGCTAGAGTCAATTTCAACTTCGCAGCGAAGGATATTGAACTCGAAGCGACACAATTTGCTCGAGAGTAGATTTCAACTCCACGACGAAGAATATCTAACTCAAAGCCAAACTTCACAATAAAATGGACATCCACGGTTTCAACTTCACGGCGAAGGGAATCGTGTTTACCCGCAACATACAATACTTAGATTTCAACTTCATGGCGAAGGATATTCAAGTCAAGGCTCAACTTCACGACGAAGGGGCCATCCACGATTTCAACTCCACGACGGAGGATATCGTGCCATTTGAGTCTCAACTTCACGACGAAGGGGCTTCCCAATTTCATAACCAATTTCAACTTCACAACGAATGATATTGGACCCAAGATAACACAAGCTCAACTTCACGACGAAGGGGCGACTGATTGTCAACAAACAACTTTCAGAGTCAGTTTCAACTTCACAACGAAGGATATTGGACTCAAGACAACACAAGCTCAACTTCACGGCGAAGGGGCGGCTGACTGTCAACAAACAATTCCCCAATTTCAGATCCAATTTCAACTTCACATCGAAGGATATTGGACCCAAGACAGCACAAGCTCAACTTCACGGCGAAGGGGCGGCTGACTGTCAACAAACAATTTTCCAGTTCCAGAACCAATTTCAACTTCGCGACGAAAGATATTGGACTCGGAGCAATACGACTTACTTGGATTTCAACTTCACGAAGAAGGATATCCAATTCTCATGCTCAACTTCACAATGAAAGGGCCACCCACGGTTTTAACTTCACAACGAAGGGAATCGTGCACACAAGCAGCATCCATCTCTAGATTGGATTTTAACTTCACGACGAAGGATATTCAACTTAAAGAATGAGTGTCTGTCAATAAACTTTCTAGTTTCAGAGTCAATTTTAACTTCACGGCGGAGGATGTTGGCCTCGAAACAACGCATCTTACATTGGATTTCAACTTCACGATGAAGGATAACCAATTCTCAGGGTCAACTTTACGACGAAGAGGCCGTATACAATTCCAACTTCACCAATAGATTGACCCAACTTCACGACGAGTGAGTCATCTATGACACACCAATACCGAAGTCTTCAGGACAAGTTTTTCACCTCCACGACGAAGTATCGTGTGCTACAAGACGGTTCAGAGGCCACTTACCAAGGGTTTTGAGTATGATTTCAACTTCACGACGAATGATATCGCGCTCAGAAGTTTCCAGTTTAACCCGACCTCACGACGAGGGAGTAATTTTGTGATTTAATCCAATTATCGGATTTTAACTCTACATAGGATATTCTATGGGATTTGACCCCTATAGGGATGATACGTTTATGGTAAATGAAAAGTGTGTCTTTTAATCTTTGTCCTATCCCCGTTACACGACTATGGGCAAAGAGGGGCAGCTGTAGACACATTTTTTGTGACTGAAATGAACATATTTTATATATATATATATATATATATATATATATATATATATTGTATAAATATATTATAAACATGTTTTACATCTTGTATCAGGCCCAACCACGCCTAATGGTCCAGACCCACAACAGGTTAGGGTTTTCAAAAACCCTAGCTCACTCCACTCTTGTTCCAGCCGCCAACCATGGGAACCGTTGGATCAAGGTGTGATCCAACAGTCCACAACACGCAAAGGTTTCCAAAAACCCTAGTTTTCCATTCGGTTCTCATCTGCGCCGCGTCACCAAGACTCCAGGAGTATCACGCCGCTACCAGCTCTCCTTTCACACATTCAACGCCGAGTTTCAAGGCACTCCATCCCTCATACAACAACCGCAACAACGTGGATGTTTGGGACACCAGAAAAATAGCAAATAAGGCATTAGTTTAGTTCGAGTAGGACTCAGAAATCAAGCTAAAATAGTTTATTTTTTAGTATAAATACATGTAATCAGTTCATTTGTACACTAGGAGTTGATACGAAATAAAAGCAGAAACTTTCGAGCAAAATCACGAGCACTATCAAGGCAAAGCATAAACGTTTTTGAGATTTTGAAAGCAACAGAAGGTAAAGTTTGTACCTTTTTTTCATTTTGAGGCTTGCATGCGTTCGTTTCGTTGTTCTTAACTCGGAAAACCACTAGAAACAAACGTTTTGGCCGATGAACGAAGTGAGGCCTTTTATTTTTTCGAAACCTATTTCCTAGATCCGCATTTTTCGAGCCGATTTTTTGAGAAACCAGTTGGATTTCTGGACTGAGGGAAGAGAGTGGTCTTTAAAAAAGACGGGTTTTGTGGTGGACCACCGCCGATGAGCGGCGGCGAGGCGGTGGCCACCATTTTCAGGCGGCGGTGCACGGCTCTTGTTCTTGAATCTCAAGAACACTTGCGAGAATTTTTGAGCCAAAGGGGGAGTGTTTTCGTGGGAGGATAAAGGAAATGAGAAATTAGAAAAGAAATTTGGTTTTATAGTAGACCCATCAGACGCCTAACCCGACCCGTGACCTCGTCTGACCCGCGTGTTTTAAATAAGAAGGGGGTTCGCGTTTTGGTCCCCCAGTTTTCAAAGTGTTTAATTTAGCCCCCTAATTCAATTTTTAAAACCCAATTCAATTCTAATTTGGCCCCAATTTTTATCTTTTCTTTCATAACGGTCCCTTATGTATTATTTTCATATTTTTATTTATTTCTTTTTGATAATTCGTATTATATATATATATATATTAATTAATTTTATTCTAATATTTTTTTATTTTAATGTTTTTTAAAGTTATTATATATATATATATATATAATATATATATTTATAACTATTATATTTATTATTATTTTACTATTAACGTATATAAATATATTTTTCTCTTTTGTCACTATTATTATCATTATATGTATATTCTTTATTGTATTTTTTTTATTTTACCTTTTTTTAAACATATGTATATATATATATTCTCTCTCTCCATCTTTATTTATTTATTAATGTGGATCTTTTAAAGTTTATTTATATGTATTTATATATCTATTTTTTTTCTCGTATATATATAATGTATTCATTATCTTTCTTTTTAATGTACCATAGCTTATTATCATACATATATTGTTTTCATATTTTATTTTTCTTTTGTTTTGTTTTTTTTTTTTTTTTTTTTTGTGTATTTGCTTTTGTTTTATGTTTTCATATTTTTTTATTCTTTTTTTTTTACTTTGTTACGTTTTTACTCACGTTACCCTTTTATTTAGTTTTGCTTTATTTTTATGTCTACTTATCTCATTATTTCTCGTTTCTGTTTGTTCTCATATTTACACGTTTTTAACTTAATTTAATTTTGTACTACACTATGAATCTAACATCACTATCTTTTTAAAGGCACATTTTCAAATCAATCTAAGGTAAGCCGTTGTGATCGTTATTTTACCTTTTAATTTAAAGTTATGTTTTTCTTAACTAAAGACAACTGAAAATTATATAGTACCGAAATGGCAGTTCAAGGGTGTTAACCCTTCTTTGACTGTAACCGACTCCCGAATCCGACATATCACTGGTAAGACGCAAATCAGGTAAGATGGTGTCCGATCTACCTAAATAACGTTTTAAAACAATCGGTGGCGACTTCAATTCATTTAATCCAAGTCGAAGCCCAATTTCCGAGTCCAACCGAAAGACGGTTCCGACAACTGAAATTCTTTGTTTTTTTATTAAGTAGAGGGGTATTACGATATTAATTTAAATAATAATATTTGAACCCACATAAAATAAGATAACATAAACATTTTAATAACTCAATCAATTAATAGATATCAAATTATTTAACTTTGAGTTGAACACAAATAAAAATGCATGGCAAGTTTGTTCTAGTTTAGGCCAACTTAACGAAGTAATACCATTTCTTGGACTGATGGCTATGAAGAGTAGGCCCTTTTAATGTTTGTGTTTAGACTTGAAAGATTTAGGCTATGTTTGTGATTAAGCTTTAAGCTTGTATCAATGCTTGGCAGTCGAACGAATTTTTATTGATTAAAAGAGTGGATTTATATATTAACTTTTTATTAAATTTAATTAGTTATTGTTAGTAATTATACGAGCGTTAATTATCGTTCTCTTCCATATTTTTATATTCTTTCTTCCATCAATTTTTTGAATAAGTGTTTATTAACCATTCTTAATATGTTACGATTGAGTTATGATAAAACTTGTTATCAACATGTTATGATTTATTATGAAGAGTTAATGGTGTTTATTCTTCACCATCAACAATAAAGGTTATATATTCTTATTTTTAAGTTGTTAGGTTAGTTGTTTTTTTTTCTTTTATGGTCTTGGTTTTGTTATTTAATAATTTTTTTATGATAAATTTTTAAAAATATTTGGTTAACAAGAAATGAGAAGATGTTCATTGAAAAAAAATTAATCTCAAACATCTATTTATGCTCATCCAGCTGTCTTAAATCTGTGTAAAACTAAAAATAATTTATATTGTGTAAATAGATTTTAACCTGAGTATTTATTTTGATTATGCTATTGGTTATTTAGATATGTTTCACTCTAATTGGTTTTGTCTCAACTAGCTTTGATGCTGGACTAGACTATGGGTGCCTTGCGTTCTACGTCTTTTATGATCCTACTGCTTTGCAACTGTCAACGACTTGTTTCCTCTTATCTCAGTCCAACAGCGATAGAAATAAATGTGATGTATGAGCTCAGAATTTTTTGGCTAGTTATGATCTACCTAATATAAGTATAAAGGAACTTCGTTACTATAAATGTTAATATTTTTTAATATTTTCAGTAGAGTGCTACTTAAAATTAAAATGTTATTTTTTTTATTGGAAATGTTAATTTCGTAACTTAAAATGAATATTTCTTATATTAGCATTTTTGGTATAAAAAATAGCATTTTAATTAGAGCCCGATATTAATATTTTCGGTAGAAAAAAATAATATTTTAGTTAGCGCTCTACCGGAAATGTTAATAACATCTTTTTTTAGCCTTATATTAAGCTGCTTTTTCCTTAGACATTCCCGATTTTTTTTGTATTTTGATTCGATCATTTTTAGTGGTTTCCATTTTTTTGCATGCAATTTGTATTTTTATTCTGGGTGTGGCATGCATCACTCAGTATTTTAATACTCACATACTTATCAATTCTATTTGTAACACAAAACGTGACTTTTATTCAATTTCAACTATTATAATATTTATGATATTTCATATCATCGAAACAAGTAATTTAAAATTAAATTAAATTAATTAATACAATCAGTTTTAAAAGTTGATATGGGATAAGCATAAAATTTAAATTTCATTTAAAAAATTGCAATCAATGTTTGTGTAGTCAAACTACTGAAATAAGTTAAGAATTAAATGATTCAAGCTAGTCCATGGACCATATATATGAACTGGTTATTCGCCATGAACGTGAAAAGGACAAAATAATCTATTTGATACAACTAGCAGTAGTAGACTAAAATTGGTGATATAAAGCATGTGTTATCTTCTGTATTTCTGGGCTGCCAAACGCAGGATGATTGTGGTCCTTTCCTCGTTGTTTTCACATTAGGGTATAGGGTGACATAAACCAAGAGTATTGTTTTGGGTGAACTCAAGAGGTTTGTCATTTTTGCCCAAAATTGGTTATTGAGAGGGTAAAGCATTAATGTACATGCATGCATATTGGTGAAGACTTTATTAGAGCTGGTTTATTTGAAAATGTTGTCTATTTTTAACATTTATTTCTTTGACAAATATGGATTTCTTCAACGAAAACAACGTGAGGCTAATCCCTTACAAAGTTGCAAGTATAGGGGTGTATTACAAAATGCATGATTTATATTTTGGGGGGATAAAATACATGTTAATGTGGACATTTATGTTTATTTTCAGAATTACGAATCAGTGGACTTGTTATTTAATAATAAAGAAATGAGATATTGGACGCACGACAATTTCTCTCCAAGCCCAAGGGTTGATTCAGTCTCCCAACACCGACTTCCATTTATTGGAGGGCCTACCTTAGCCAGACTTAGTGCAAGAGGCAAAATTTCACTTGTCGGCTTATAAAACGCGGCGGGTAGTTCTGGTGTGCGGCGCTTAAAAAACGGTTAATATATGACGTGATCGGTTAAATAAGTGATCGGTTAAAATTTAGATCGGTTATGTTATATTATTTAACCGAAAATATTATCAAGTACAATAACATATTAGGTAACGTTTATATAATGTAATAGATAGCGCTTATATAATAAAATAGGTATTTAACCGGAAATATTATCAAGTACAATAACATATTAGGTAGCGCTTATATAATGTAATAGGTAGCGCTTATATTGACATATTTTATAAGTAAATCGGTATATTTATACCGGTAACATTGCAAATTTACCTATTACATTATAATTATCGGTTTCGATATTTTTTTGATCGATACTTTTTATAAATGTATCGACACTATATGCGTTCACCTTTTGTCATTTATACACCGGTTTTATCATATTTTTACATGTTATATTATTATGGATCGATACATTTTTATAAAGTATCGACACTTTATTGGCGCTATAACTTCTTCTCTTATTAATTCCAAAAGTGTCGATACTTATAATAAATTATCGACACTTTCAACATATCCGGTAGCGCTTTACCTGTTTTGTCATTTCGAGACCGGTTTTGTCATATTTTTACATGTTATATTGTTATGGATCGATACATTTTTATAAAGTATCGACACTTTATTGGCGCTATAACTTCTTCTCTTTTAAATTCCAAAAGTGTCGATACTTATAATAAATTATTGACACTTTCAACATAACCGGTAGCGCTTTACCTGTTTTGTCATTTCGAGACCGGTTTTGTCATATTTTTACATATTATATTGTTATGGATCGATACATTTTTATAAAGTATCGACACTATATTGGCGCTATAACTCTTCTATTTTAAATTTCAAAAGTGTCGATACGTATAATAAATTATCGACACTTTCAACATAACCGGTAGCGTTTTACCTGTTTTGTCATTTCGAGACCGATTTTGTCATATTTTTACCTGTTATATTGTTATGGATCGATACATTTTTATAAAGTATCGACACTTTATTGACGATATAACTTCTTCTCTTTTAAAAAAGGTAAAATTTACCTAATATGTTGAAAGTATCCATACTTTTTATAAAAAGGATTCATACTTTTTTTAAAGTTATGTAATTTATGTTTCAATTTTTTTAATAGTGTTTCATGTTTTCCACCAACAATATTAATTTAATAATTTTATTTACACAAAAAATTATTTGATTGTTTTGATATTTTATAAAATATTATTTAAAATTTAAATTTAACAATATGTTTAGGTAGAAAATGTATTGACACATATTTAGGTAGTTATTGTGCATACCTAAATATGTACTGCGAATTTAATGTTGTACCCACCCTTTAACTACCATTACCAATACCACATCCTATTGAAAAGCAGCACGACTGAAACATGTTCAAAATGAACCTTTGCTTACATCTCCACCAACTCCGGGACCACTGAACTTGCACAACAAAATTTTTGCCATGGATCATACTGATGTAGACAATGTTAAGCCAACCGATGAATGCCATGAAGTACATAATGTTGATGAATCTAACAGATTGGTTGGTCAGCTCTTCTGTTCACGTGATCAAGCTTGGTACTTTTACAAGGGATTCGCACGGGAACATGGGTTTAGTGCACGTAAGGGAACAACACGGCTTGACGTGGAAGGGAATGTGAAGACACAAGAATTTTGTTGTTCCAAAGAAGGGTTTCGAGGATCAAAAGTCAATACTGTTGATCGTCAACGTACTCATACGCCAGTCACAAGAACATGATGTAAGGCTAGAGTCTTAGTTACAGCAACAAATACAAACGATCAGTGGGTTATAAGTAAGTCTGATCAGAAACATAATCATGCATTGTGCACACCTGCTATGACACCATTTATGCGTTCTAATAGAGCTGTAAGTAAGGTTGATATCGATGAGATAACAATATTGAAAGGGGTCGGTGTTGGCACGTCACAAGTAATGAACTATTTAACGCAGCAGGCAGGGGGCTATCATAATGTTGGATTTACACATAAAGACCTCTACAATGCACTTCAAAGAGGTAAAGCAAAGGAAATCGTCGATGGGGATGTGAATGCGCTTATTGCCTACTTTGATTATAAGAAACATGATGATCCCGATTTTTTTATGACATACTCGGTAGACGAATCGGGGGCATTGTATAATCTTATTTGGTCGGATTCTACATCGAGATCGGATTACACATGCTTCGGTGATGTAATTGCGTTCGACACAACGTACAAATATAATTTGTATGGTCAACCAATTATGCCTATTGTCGGTGTCAATCATCACCATAACACAATTGTGTTTGCCACTGCCATAATCGCTGACGAGACGTCTCAATCTTTCGAGTGGGTGCTACATAATTTTTTAAAAGCCATGATAAATAAATCACCTATTTCAGTTGTCACCGATGGGGATAGGGCAATGCAGAGGGCTATCAGATCTTTACTATCATTGTAAGGTTCAATGAAGTACATATATCCGGACTTCGTTTGTATTCTTTACTATCATTCATTGACTGTGTGATGTAAGGTTCCTTTTCAACATCACTCATCGAATTCCATTTGGACCTCACATCTTTTGTCACCTAATATTAAACATAAACGTTTCTTAATCAATACATTAACACTAAATAATACTCAATGTCAATTTCATTTTACATACCGAACCGCTCTGTGTGACATCTTCCTTCATCCTTTTGCATTCGGCCATACTGTCAACATTTAAAATTTGTAATCAATTTAAAGTTTATCGATACTTTAATCCAATTACCATTTCAACAATAATAACAAAAAGACATTGATACTTACTAGAAGTACATATATCCACCCTTTGGTTACTTTCGAGTCTCGGCCTCAATTTCAAAGTCATATGCGCCACCAACAATTTTCCAACCCATTGACTCCATTTTTCCTAGCCTTTATATATCAGTTTACGCAAATCAAATTATTTTGTTACATACACTTTATTCAATATACAAATATAGATAACTACTCTTGTGGTAAAACGGTTTTCTTCAAAAGAATTTGAATGGCCACTACAAAATGTGTCGGCACATTTATACAACCTATAATATCATTTTCTACCTATAATATTTCATAAAAGTGTCGACATTTATATTTTTCCTTGAATATCACTTTCTACCTGCAATCGGTCTCAAATGCTTCTTTACTCCAAAACCTCAAACAACACATAAAAATCCTATCGCGATTATTGTAATAATAAAAAATTAGGGTTTAGACAACATACTTTTCGATTCGACTGCAGCAACAAACAAACAAACTTCGCTTTAGAAACGCCTTCTGAAATGCAGCAACAATTACGTTTCGATTTCAAAAACTCGTCCGTTCTATATATTTTCAGAGGATATTTAGCTATGACCTTTATAATTTCATTGGATATGTTATTTATATTTAATCGATACAAATACAAAAGTGTTGATACTTTTATGTCAGGTGTCGATACTTTCGAAAGGATAATTACGTATTTCTTTGAAAGTATCGATAATTTATTACACGTACTTACGAAAGTATCGACACTTTTAATATATCCGGTATCATTTTACCGGTTTTATCATTTTGATACTGGTTTTATCATATTTTTACTTGTTATATCGTTGTTTGATCGATACATTTTTTTAAAATATCGACACTTTATAGGCGCTAAAACTGCTTCTCTTTTAAATTCACAAAGTGTCGATCCTTATATAAAGTTTCGACACTTTCAATATATCCGATAGCGTTTTACCGGTTTCATCATTTTGATACCAGTTTTATCATATTTTTACATGTTATATCGTTGTTGATCGATATATTTTTTGAAAGTATCGACACTTTATAGGCGCTAAAACTGCTTCTCTTTTAAATTAACGAAGTGTCGATTCTTATATTAAAGTACCGACACTTTAAATATATTCGGTACCGCTTTACCGGTTTTATCATTTCAATACTGGTTTTGTCATAGTTTTACATGTTATATCGTTGTGGATCGATATATTTTTAATTTGGATCGACACGAACCGACAAGTTAAGTTTGCCGGTTGCACAATTTTTTAATATTTCTTTATGACTTAGACCTACTACATTATTATTAGTCAACATTTCTGGTAGCGCTAAACCGAATTTGTTAAATATCTTTTAATATATCCGGTAACGTCGTATATTAACCCGCCGTTCCTGAGACATTCCCAAACGCGGCGAGTTATTAGAGGAGTCTTGAAAAAAAAATCTTTTAAAATTATTTAATTTTTAAATTCAATAAACTGAATAAAAAATAGTATAAATAAAAATTTATTTAAAATAATTACAAATAATCAATTTATTTAATGAAAAAGAGCAGATTAATCTGTGGAGAAACAATCACAAATAATTCAAAATAATTTAGAAAAAACAAAATACTTATTAAAACTAAAAAAGTTTTATATAAAAATTAATAAATTTAATTAATCATGAAAAAAATCTACTAATTGAGGTTGGGATGGTAAAGAATTTATCTCCAGATAATAAATAGATATTATTTATCCACTCATTGAGGTTGGGATGGTAAAGAATTTATCTACAAGATAATGATCACCGGCTCAATTTACTAATTAAGTAGGTCCCTTTGAAAGTTGGGTGTCTTTTGAAACAAAACTTTATGCCTTAATTAAACCCAATTATCACACCTTGAGTGCATATATTTAATGAGTATGGTTTAAGTGCCTCACGTAGGCATGTCTTGCTTTTCACATAGATGTATCCGAAAGTGTCAGTCAATCAATCTTACAAAGCTTTTTCTTGAATATTTTTCCTAAAAGTTGAATATGCTTGTGTGTAAAGGCGTGAGAGAGATTAGTGCCACAAAACCCTAATTTTCCACACCATTAGTGGTGGGAAAAAGTAACTTTTCTCCCTCAAACTTATTCTAAGTGGGCTTCCCCCCCTCTTGTTCCTAACTCTTTAAGGATTCCAAAAGTAAAGGAAAAAATATAGATGCCACATACTTTCAAGCAAAGCTTTTGAGGTGGGGGATTTGGCATCTTCTAATTGCCTCCTTTCATCTTTCTCATTTTTTAATAAAATAATAATCATAATGTTTTATTTCATAAAACGACAAAGTCAATTTCCATAACCACTAGTTGATTATAAATAACCAAATCTCAAATTAGCTAATTCAAGGTCATAATTTTTTTCAAATAAAATGCACCATTAGTTATAATATAATTTGAACATTTTCCCTTTGTTGGAATAACAACTAACATTAAATTGGAACCCTTTTTTCTTCTAAAAGTGACTGTACCCATCTTCTATTGCAAAAAGGTAGGGGGAATCAATGGTTATCTTTTGCTTGATTGGTGCTCCATCTAATAAAAAAAGGGGGGAGGTATTTGGAAAAGTCTAGTTGCTTTGAGTGCACGAAGGTACCATAACTTTATAGATAAAAGGTGGTGGTAGCTCTCATATGGTGTGAGTGACTTTGTTGTTATGTTTATGTTTGCTTAAAGTTTGACCTTTCATGACATGATTATCATCTCTTTATTATACATGTGTGTGTGATAAGTTAAAATGTGGGGTTTGGCTTGCACTAGTGAAAGGAGTTATGGGACCCTTTGTCTCATCATATGCCATCAATTATACTTTGGATGAGGCTTTTTTTTTACTATTATTCACCCCGACAGATGATCACGAATTAATCAATTCTGATTTTTGAGGAAAAAATATTTGTTTATGTTTTAACAACTTAAACAAAATGAGTCTTCGAGCAATTAGATGAGAAAGGGAAATGGAAAGAGCTTTTTTTTTTCTTTTAATTATCGGTGTTTAATTCATTGATCGACTAATCCGACTCAAAAATTATAGAAAATGAAACAACTTTTTGAATCATGGTTATTATATTATTGATGGGGGTGGTATGGTAGGAGAAACAAACTTTTCTCTTGTGAAGGAACCAACAAGAAAGCAAGGAAACATCTTTTGATAATGATGGTAAGATAAAACAATTTTAATTTTAGAGAGAGAGAGAGAGAGAGAGAGAGATGGTTTGATTCAAATGTAATGGAAAGAGATCTAGGAAGGTTTGAAATATGGGGGGAGGCTAATGAGGTTACCTTTTAGTATTTTTGTTTGTTTAATTGAAAGGGATTGTTACGGCATCATATGCTTAAGGAGTGGGTTTGCAAAGAGACAAAACAAAGGAGCTTCCCCTAGAAATTTCTTCTTCCTCAATAATATATAAAAAATGTTGCAATATTGAAGGTAAATAATTTGGAATAAGTAGTACATTTACAAGTTTTGAACATGTTAACTAAAATGGTATAATGAATTGAGTATTAATTTGGTTAATTTTATTATTGATCTCCATATTTTATTAATTTGGTTAAATATAAAAATTTAAAGAGATTATGATAATTTAAATGTTGTATCGTTTTTATAATAAGAACTCACAATAATAATGGTGATGTATACATATTTCATATTTGGTAACAAAAATAGAGAGCATGTGATATATATGGTGTAGAAAATGAGTCCAAACATTATTAATTTATTGAGGCCCCTCCACAAACTATTATTTTATTCTACTTGTACTTGCCATAAATATTTTAAAATTTTAAAATCATTCCAATAAGTGTGAAGCAGAACAGTAACATGACATAATGGTAGTTTTTCTTAGTAAGAAGCATTAATTCGACTACCTATCCCATAATGAATATATGGGGTAATTACATGTCTATTTATTTATTATATGTGTATCCTAAATGAAGATGTTGCCAACCGGAAATTGTTATGGCCTATTATTTATGTCTAATAAAAATTGCAGTGTTATCATTTTTAAATTTTAAAGTTTTTTTTCTTTTGGTTATAATATTAATGTATTGGTCATAAATATCTTTTACCATTTAATATTATAATATTTTTGTTACTGATTTACGAATTCCATTAGTTTATATTGTATATCCCATAAGTTGAAACGCTCAACGTAAAATTGAATAGTTAAGGGATCGATATCACACTTTTATTAAATTTCGAAACTTTTATATGTCTATTTCTTTTCATTACATCTTACATACATGACACAACCCTTGCCCATTATTAAAACAGCCATGTTTGTCGTTTGCAAAGATTGCGATCTCCCATATCATGACAATACAATTTCTCATATTGTGATTTGAAAAGTAAAATAAATATAATTCAAAGTTTTAAAATTAATATTTCGTGTTACAAAAACATATATTTTTCTTGGTTCTTATTCGTATAACCAACCATTGTAAGCTCCCTTACATATTCAAAATTGATGGATTCAAAAATCTAATCGGAAGAAAAAATCTCTGTTGCAGTTATTTCTCCTTTGACAGTTATCACAATGTCTTTACGTTAACGACAGCGGTGATAGGACGTAAAGATTTCTTGGTTGCTTGTTTTTTTGATACTGCATATAAGGAGGATTGATTTTTCATTTATTCGCTTTGGATATACTTCATATTTTTTCCCCTCTATGTCTAGGGTTCATGTACGTCAAAGTCATCATTTTTTGTATGTCGTTGTCTCAACCGTTTACACTATTGTACATCTAATTGTCATTGGTTGCTATTATTTATATTTTACTTGATAATTATAAATGTATTTGTCCAATGAACAGATGGCAATAAGTTGTTGATGATGGTTTATGTAGCTAATGATATATAGTTCTACTTAAAAATAATAATAGATTCAAAAATTAAAAGGAAAAATCGATAATCGAACTTATCAAAATTAAAATTGATAATTAAAAAACTAATAAATCTGATCGAATAAATCTCACTTCGAGATTGTTTTTAAATCTGTACTAATATTAAACAAAGAAAAAAGTAAATTTGATATTTGTCCGGCCTAATTTAACCTTTAAACTCTTTCTTTTTATACTAATTGTAATTTCTAATGGTAGGCAAGAGGGTGAAGATGTGTAAGCATTGTGCCAAGGGAACATGAAGAAATGGATTTGGACCCCACCTCATGAATTTGGCTGCATCCTTATTCTACTATCCCATTAAATTAAATATTTTAAATTAATCATTTCCTTCTATCGTATTCTCTGCCAAATTTGTTCTTTTGTCTCTCATTCTTTTTATTTTCCATGCCTATAAAGTGTTGATTTTCAATCCTGTCTCCTCTTATCTTTACCTTGCCAAATCTGCTTAAATATAATTTTACTATATTTAAAACAAAATATTTTGTTTTAAATATAGTAAAATATGCTCAAACTAACATTAGACTCTTATATTATAATCAAATAATCAAACAAAATAACATATCATTTATAATATTTTTTTGCAATATCATTAAAAATAAAAAAAATGACATTTTGTTTGAATATGGATATAGACATAGTAACGGAGGCATTCATCGATCCGATCCTAACTTCATTCTAGCCATCCTCTGTAGGATGGTTCAATGTTAACCTTCTATGGTAAAAAAAATCATATCATCAAAAAGAATGTAACAATGCTCAAACTAAACACATACTTATAATTACACCTAAAATATTTTTTAAGAATGTTTCAAAGGCTAAAATTTTATTGATTAAAGTGATTAATCCCCTTTTTTCTTAAAATAATAGACAATGTTTTGTACGACTAAGTCAAAAACACCTTTTATTATAAAACAAAAAGGACAAACAATAGTGTCATTTTCATTCAAAAAACATGAAGATTCCGTGTGAAAAAGGCATCGAAACTGGAAGTGTAGAAATACGAATAATGTGATTTGGGAGTGCAAATTTACAACAATACCAAGCCAGGAAAGGGTATCAAAATTTCGTCAAAAACTACAATGATGAATTTAGAAATTTAGGAAAAAGTTGGGTCCAAATAAACTAAGTATACTTATATTTTGAAAGACTTAAATATATTTTATGGGTTTGGGAAAAGCTGTCTCATCGCAATCACAGGGAAGGGTGGTTCCTGGCGTCAAAACAAGCAAAAGTTTTCAACTTTTTAGATTCTTTGCAAACATAAAGTCAAAACAAAAGCATTGAGATTTTTGGCAATTGGCCTATTCTGAATGCCTTATTTTTCAAACTAATTCTATTTTTTCGTTTAATGAAAATAAATAGGCAAACTACTGTTTTGTCATTTTGCAATTATCACAGCAACGAAGTGATACAAATTTGGTTCAAAGGAAGAGAATAATATATTATAACAACTTTTGCAATCATGATTAATATAGTAAATAAACAGAGGTTTGGTGTCTGTAAATGTTTTTTAATAAACAATTTTCGTCACACAATTACAATTACAATTACAATTACAAATACAAAGGTCGCCTTTTAACTTAATTGAACGCATGCCAGACTTGTCAAATCTTTTAACGACGAGGGGAAATTGAGAATGGAGCAACTGAGGAGGGTATTATAGTCTTTGCAAATGGGAAAAAGATGACAAAAACTGAAAGAGAAAAAGCAGACAAGCAGGTGGCAAAGATACGTGAACGGTAATAAATGCAGAAAGCTGAAAACTTTCTCTTAGGCTTTCTCTCTCGGCCACCGGAAAGGGAAAGGACTAAGTTTCACGCGCCAGTTTTTTCTTCAACTTATTTTGGTTTTTCCTTCACTACACGACAAAATTAGTAATTTGGCGATGAAATTATAGTTTCCCTCCGTATCAACGGCCCAGATATTTTGATGGGATGACCACGCGAGAAAGGTAAGCGCGTGAGGAAATTACTCGTAGAAAGAGGCTATGGCTCAGTCTGATATGAAATGATTTCCTTCTCATGTTCCATTGATAGCTAGTTTTTAGAAAACTTCTCTTTCATTTATGTTGTTTTTGTCGTCCTCGAATTTTCTTTTTCTGTTTCTCTTATATGACAGTCATGGAAATTAAAAATTGAATATTAAAATATAACATTATTATAAAAATATTTAATATCTGTTTGATTAGAGTAGTATAATATTATTTAAATGTATATTTTATCAAATTATTTTAGTGATATATATTATTTATAACTACTTCAATTTTAATATCAAATTATAAATATTTGAATGAAAATTTATTAAAATATTTTAATTATACCTAACTTTTAATAAAAACACATTTAACATATAATTAATAAATTAGTATATCAAACTTATTTTTTAAATAGTCGTCATAAGTATCATATTTATTTATATAAAATAATATAATATGAAAAATAATGTTGTAATTATTCAGTAAGTTAAACACCCTTTAAAATAAAGGTAAGTATATCATAGAGCTATTTAGAATAAAGTTGAGCTTAAATGGAGTATTCTAATAAGGCGTGTATCTTCTAAATTTTAACGAACGAATTGAAGTATAAAATTTAATAATGAAAAGCATATAAATTGGCCACATCTTCTAAATTGATATTGTTTAATAATGAAAAGCATATAAATGAAATTTAAATCATTGATTTCACATAACGAGTAATAGTTATACCAATCCCTATTATTGAATTGTAGAAGTTGTAATTCAAATTAACATAATCTCCAACTTTTAAGAATGTTGAAGTACATCTTTATAATATTGATGTTGTCCAATTGATTATAAATAACTCAACTAATTCGAGCCATATCATTGACTCTTTCGATTAGAAGAGTCGATTGGTAGATTTTAAACTAAAAAAATACGACAGAAATATAATTATAATAGATTGATAAAATTAGACTGATATTTATATAAATAATTCATGAAAAAATGGTTATATGTGTTCAAAGTTTCACCTATTATTCTCATATTTCAATAGACTTTTTATAATCCTGTATGCTCCCTTCTGAATTAAAATAAAAAGCAAGGTCGAGGAACGCGTAAAAGGGAAGGGAGAGAGAGCAGAGCGTGCGTTAGAAAAAGTCGAGTGATGATGAAATCTGTTCCTTTAAGACTCTCTCATAAAGTAGTTGTTGGCATTAGAAGTATCAAATCGCTTTTTGTAAAGTCAGGAATCCCAAAAAGTTATTTATTTTTTCCACTCCCCTTTTAAATAAACATTGCTTCTATCATTAAAGTGGGACTAATTCTTCTGTCCCTTTTTGGAACTGCATCCTATTTTCAACTTTTAACTGTAGCATTACACTTCCATTAATTAATTTCTTCACGATTTGAAGGGCATATAATTATTTTGGAACTAAAAATATACAAATTTCAATTCAATTGAACTTTGAGGATTATTTTAATGTATGACTGTTCTTGTTCAACAAATAATGTGTGATTATTGTTAAAGAATTGGCATGCATCAGGGCGCCCAAATTTTAACTAATAACACTTCAAATCTATTTTTTTAAAATAGTTTCTTTTATAGAGGTGGTTACTTTTTTTTTTAAATATTGAAAATTAAAATTAAAATTTATGATTGTAATCGTAAATTAAAAACATAATTAAAACATTCTTTAATAATTATTGACACAAAATTAATCATTTTAAGATAATACAAAATTAATTAAGAAATATACAAAAATTATATTAAAAAAATAAAAAATATAATATAAAGAAATAGACAAAAGATACTTGCTTTTGCTGACAAATGACAACCACAAAAAATATCTTGATCAGTTGTGTTGATGTACAATCCAACACTTAGAGAAAAAGATAAACGAATATAATAGTCAAATGACTAGAAATGTACCAAAGACAAAAGAATATGTGTTATAAAGTAGAAGAAAATGTGATATAAATGCATGGTTATTAAGAACTAAAAAATTAAAATACAATATTAAAAAAAATATTGATGACGTTGACTAACATTAAAATTGATATCACTATCTATTAATAAAAAAATAAAAAAAATAAGCAGCATTTAGACATTTAAAAAACCTTGACAAAATAGAATAACTTGTCCATACAATTCATTCGACCGCATTTTATTCTTCAAGATGCTCTTTAATTTATCATATCAATGACGTTATTGTTTTTAATACATTGGAATAAATTATTTAAATATATCTTCTTTAAGAAAATAGGTGAAGTCGTCGGGATCTTAAAACATGTTTAAAAAGCACTCGGTAACAAATTAGAGACATCATGATACATTTGTATCATTTGTTAATTAGTCAATTCCTTATCATTTTACGTTATACATAATTATTGCTCTATGTATAAGATGTAATCATCATTTAAAAAAACAAATACAATAAATACAATATGATTATTGTTTTATTTGAGGCATATTATTATTTTTTTTGAATTAAAATTATGATTTAAAATTCGATTTAATTTACATGATTGGAAAGAAGTTAAATGCCATTTCTTCCGATTACTTCTCGGTAAAAGTTCATTTATTTTAAATTTAAAAAAATGCACGATTGAGAGTATAATTGAGAAAATAAGTCAAATTTAAAAAAAATTATATATATCAACCCAAATTCAAGCTTGAAAAAACTTTGAAACATTATAAATTAACATGATAAAAATATTTGATTGATTTAAAATTTTATTTTCATGGAAAGTACAATTAATAAATTAAAAATTACATTGTTAGAATATTAATTCGTGTGATGCCATTGCAGTGTGAAAAGCACAAAGTTTGTTGAAAATACACATGAATTACTGTGTTTTTTTTAAACTTCAGTTTATTTTCAAACTCCTCGCCGTCTCTTATCATTCATCGTAATTATTTTCAACACTAACTAGACGACACTTATTCCGTTTTTAAGATGTAACAAAGTAATCAATTACCAGTTGAGTTAATAATATAATATTACATCAACAATCAATTAATTTAGTGGGACTAAGATACTAGGTTTTTTAAATAAAAACTAGATGTTTGAATTCTGATATTTACGAATGAAACAAGCTGAGTTGGAAATGTAGTATCCATATTAAACCTTTACAAAATTTGATATGAATTAGTTGATTATTTGATTGGATAACAATGATTAATTTTAAAATATAAGATAAACTTATTTTTATATAATATTTGAAATTCTACTATAAATAAAATAAAATTTTTTCCTTATGATGAATATTTATAATTTTGAAATTAAATGATTAATAATTATAGTAAAAATAAATATAAAATATCATAGTAAGAAAAAATCGCATTATTAAAGAAAAAACTATGATTTAAAATATAAATATATCGATCCACCTATCCTATGTTCATGAAAGTGAAAAATGTAAAAAAAAAAAATTAATGTAATGATGATAAATGAACGAAATGTAAAAGTATGAAAGAAAATAAAATAATTTAATACTTTTCTGTAAAACAAAAAGGTGTTTGTCTCACTTTATTATATCTAATGTATTGATGTACAGAGAGACAAGAGACAGTAAGTTTTAAGTTTATTATTGAACTAATACTATATATTAAAGAAACGAAGGGAAAGGGAATGTGGGATGACCAAAAAGGAGAGCAGATGAGATTTCGCACTGCCCGGAAAGCATTTTTCAGAATTCCTTGCATACTGCTTCCAATTTTTTTTTTTAATAATTTCATTTCTTTTTCGAATACATACAAAACATTTTTTCATGCCCTCCCTAATCGAATTTTACTTTTCCCTTCATCTTCTTTCTATCTCTCGCTTTTTTTCTCCAAGTTTTACTTTTTACCCAATGTATGGCGGCCAGGTAGAGTCTTAAATTTGCTGGATATTTTTGGCCATTGATGAATCAAATAGAAAGAGATAGCAAAAGAAAACAGAAAGAGAAAAGAAGTGAGTTTCTTGTGAAAGAGGGGATCTGATGTTTCCTTTTCGCGTTGATTTTTCTTTCTAATACCCACCTTTTTGTTTTTCTGAAGAAAATTGTGAAAAAGAGAGGAAAAACCCAAGTTTAGATAAAAGATCACATAATCACTCAAACTGTAAGCTTCTCTATCTATGGTTTCTTAGTTTTTTTCTGTAAAAAGCTTTCTTTTGGTGGTTCATTTCACTCTGTCCATTCCTACAATCTTTTCTTAATTTCTTTCTTTTTTTTAGATAATAGAAAATTTAAACAATTTGGGAATATAGATACCCAAAAAGGAGGAGTATAAGGAAGAAAGGAGAAAAAAAATGAGAGCTGGATTAAGCACGATCCAACAGACCCTCACGCCGGAGGCTGCCAGCGTGTTGATCATTCGATAGCCGAAGCAAGCCGTCGGAATCACGGCCAAACGACGCTCTCCATGTGGCGGAGACGCTCCTTGCGTCTCCCTCCGGATTCCTTCGCCAAGCATGTATCAAATCCCACCCCAATTCTTTCATCCTTTGCAGTGTCGAGCTTTGGAGCTTTGCTTCAGTGTCGCGTTGGAGCGTCTCCCCGCTGCTCAAAGCTCCAATAGCGGTGGCAGCCCGGGGCTCGATCCACCAATTTCCAATGCCTTGATGGCTGCCCTTAAACGTGCTCAAGCCCATCAGCGCCGTGGATGTCCTGAGCAACAACAGCAACGCTTTTGGCTGTTAAGGTGGAATTGGAACAATTAATAATCTCGATTCTTGATGATCCAAGTGTAGTAGAGTCATGCGCGAGGCCAGTTTTTCGAGCCCTGTTAAAGCAACCATTGAACAATTATTAAGCTCCACGACTTCAAACTCAGCCAACACTGCCGGTCCAATCGGATTAGGATTCAGACCAGTCGTAGCTCCTGTTCCGCCGTTGCCGCGCCTCCCCTCAATCGAAACTTGTATTCTGGTCGGTGATTCGGAACCGGAAGCGATTGTTAAGGAGATTTTGAGGAAGATTGAGAGTAAGGAAATGGATGGGGTTTTGAGAAACGTTGAGGTGGTTCGTTTGGAGAAAGATTTCACATTGGATAAAACCAAATGGTTGCAAAAATCAAGGAGTTGGGCACTAAAGTTGGAGCAATGATTGGAAACTTGGATTGCGGAGGGGTGATCCAAATGGTTGCAAAAATCAAGGAGTTGGGCACTAAAGTTTGGAGCAATGATTGGAAACTTGGATTGCGGAGGGTGATTCTTGATTTGGGTGACTTGAAGTGGTTAGTGGAGAACAATCAGGCAGTGGGTCTTGCCGATGGGGTTCAACAGCAGCAGCAGGCGGTATCGGTAGCCGGGCGCGCCGCAGTGGTTGAGATGGGGAAGCTGTTGGGGAGATTTAAAGAAGGGAGTGCAAGAGTTTGGTTGATTGGAACTGCTACTTGTGAAACCTATTTGAGATGTCAAGTTTATCACCTTCAATGGAATGACTGGGATCTGCAGGCTGTTCCTATCGCTGCCAAAGCTCCTCATCAGGAATGCTTTCCAGGTATTTATTTTAACAAAGCTTACTTATGTTTCTTTATTTTTAGCTTGGGTTTTGAATTCGCTCAGATGATGCGTGGAAAAGTAAAGGTTCAAATTTTGGAATTCATTTGAACTTGAATATTGAATATTAGTGGGTATCAGGAAATTTCTGTTTCTAGAATCCACGGCTACTGTGGGACTAATGGATTTTATTCTGGGAAAAGGGTTGATTCTGCTCTATTTTTTTAATTCCCTCTCAGCTTAAGGCAAAAGGGTTCGTTTAAGTCGATAAGAGGTTTTTACATTCTGTTTCTGTTTGACTTTGTGTTACTTGCTCTATTTGGTTCCTATGTAAATTTTGCACTTAGATGCTGCAATTTGGACTGTTGGTTTGGGACTCTTTTTCTGGTTTCAATCAATTTTGTAGCCGGTGGGTATTATTGATTAGCTTGTAATAATATGCTTCTCATCTTCCAGGCTTGGGAGCAATGGGCTACTTGGCCGCTCTGTTGAGTCCCTTTCCCCATTGAGGGGTTTGCAAACTACAACTGCAAAACTAGGCAACCCTCTGAGAAATTCGACCCTGCTCAGAAACCTGGCTGCTGCCCACAATGCATGCAGGATTATAAACAAGATCTTTCAAAACTTTTAGCAGCCAAGGAGTTTGAGCAACGGTCCTCTGATACTAGGTCAAACTCAAATTGCCCAGCATTGCCGCAGTGGTTACAGAATGCCAAGGCCCATGATAGTGATGCCAAAACAGTAGATCAGACGCAGGTAACAAGTTCAAGCCAATTAGAAACCAAGTCTTATTAGATTACCTTTTGTATGTTCTGTGTTGAATATTTGCACAGGCAATTCTTTTTCCCCTTCCATCTAGCTTTATTGACACGGTGGGATGTTATATACAGACTAAGGATCAAGAGGTGATCTGGACGCAGAAGACTCAAGAATTGCAAAAGAATGGAATGATACATGCTTGCATCTCCATCCAAATTTTCATCAGCCCAGTAGGCTCTGAGATTTGCTCCTGCTGCTCTCTCAATGACGACATTGTACAATTCAAGTCTGCTAGGACCGCCAACCTTTCCAACCCAAATTGCCATTGAGCAAAAACATTGGGGAGACACTGCAACTAAACCCACATCTAGTAGCTAGCCAACCATGGAGCGGACAAGTAGCCCACCTGGAAGCCCTGTAAAGACAGACCTTGTTCTTGGGCGACCAAAGATCCTTGAGACCACACCTGAAAGAACCAATAAAGAGTGTCTACGGGACTTTTTGGGCTGTATACCTTCTGAACCACAGAATAAGTTGCAAGATTTGCAAAGCAACAAATTGTTGAACACGTTAGATGTTGAGTCCTTCAAGAAACTCCTTAAGGGTTTAATAGAGAAGGTGTGGTGGCAGCGGGATGCAGCATCTGCGGTGGCCACAACAGTGACGCAGTGTAAATTAGGCAATGGAAAACAGAGGGTACCGGTTCAAAGGGAGACATTTGGCTATTGTTTCTGGCCCTGACAGGGTTGGCAAGAAGAAGATGGCATTGGCCCTCTCAGATCAAGTATGTGGGGCTCATCCATTGTGGTATGTCTTGGTTCTAGACGTGATGATGGGGAATCCAATGCGAGTTTCCGTGGTAAAACTGTGGTGGATAAAATAGCGGAGGCAGTTAGGAGAAACCCTTTCTCTGTAGTAATGCTTGAAGATTTTGAAGAAGCGGATATGCTAGTTAGAGGCAGCATAAAACGAGCCATGGAGAGAGGTCGACTTACTGATTCTCATGGTCGTGAGATCAGTCTAGGAAATGTTATATTTATCCTCGCTGCTAATTGGATGCCAGGACCAGGTAATCTAATTCACATCTAATGGATTTCCCTGGATGAAAAGAAACTTGCTTGTTTAGCAAGCGGAGGTTGGCAATTAAGGTTATCCCCTAGTGAGAAAACTGCAAAGCGCCGAGCCAGTTGGCTCCATGAGGAGGACAGAGCAACTAAGCCAAGGAAGGAATATTGTTCTCTATTGTTTGATCTTAATGAGGCTGCTGATGCGGAGGATGATAAAGCAGCGGATGGATCACACAATTCCAGTGATCTCAACAGTTGATCATGATGAAGAACTAGGCCTGACAAATAGGCTGTTATCCAACTCAACATCATCATCAGTATCCCATGAGCTGCTAAATTTTGTCGATGAGGCCATTATCTTTAAACCTGTTGATTTTGGTCCCATCAGACGCAATATATCCAGCTTGATAACGAAAAAGTTTTGCAGCATCATTGGCAACAGGGTGACGATTGAGATTGTAGATGAAGCTCTGAACAAGATTACAAGTGGGGTATGGATAGGCCGAATTGGATTAGAAGAATGGACAGAGAAAGCATTGGTTCCGAGTTTACGACAACTGAAAACACGATTGCCCACATCAGAGGAGTCTCTAGTTGTTCGACTGGAACTGATTCCGAATCCTGTAATAGAAGCAATGGAGATTGGCTTCCCAGTAGTGTGAAGGTAGTTGATGATGGATTCTGATAGGGGAATACGATATAAATAAAATATATTTATTTAGAGTGGGAAAAAATATTGAGCGAAGGTAATGAAAACTGAAAAGAAAAGAAAAGAAGGGGATAGAGTTGGTATTTTGGGGATTGAGTTGGATAGAGATGTAAATACGGTCAACTGTTTTGAGGGGTAAAGAGTTGATTAGGAGAGGGAGAGGGAGATGTTGAGAGATTAAGGGTACCCTTTATTTAAGTAATCACACAATGTCTTTATTATATTATTGTTTCATTTCATTTCCTTAATTTAATTCTCCATTATAGCCAAATAAATATGTTGAAATATCATATGAGCCATTGATGCACGTGACGTGTCTCTTTATTACTGAAACTAAATTTCACTCAACTACGCCGCATGCATTGGAAATGGATTTCCAAAGACTGATCCTCAAACCACACATTTTTCTTTTCTTTGGTAAATATAAAAAAACCATTCCTTTTTAATAATTTAAACAATCCATAGCCTATTTACTGATTAACGAATTGTATTTATTAATATAATTATAAATAATATTTACTTGTTTTCTTCTCCAACTTATATACATGCCTTTACGCTTTCTATGTCGGTCTTTTTAGCAATGAAAAAAAGAAAGAAATCCAACTACTCCACGTCCGTCTTCTTAACTTACAAATTCAGTCCAAAGCTTATTTTATCTAATAATTAGATAAGACTAACGAAAGCTTTAGATGCTAATCATCTTTAATTATTTAATTATATGCTTTCTAGTAATACTTTGTCTTAAAAGCTAATAAAACAAACCATGCATCGCATGTGGTCCATGGAATGATAATCACACATGCCAGCTCATTTGATTTCCCATCTTCTTCACTTATATATGTTCCTAACATTGAAGGGAGAGATGATAATATCTCAATCATATTTTGTACATCAAATCCCGTAAAAAAAATTAGATGTACATAACAAAGCAGCCATTTTCAACACGTTTTTTTTATTTTTTTTTATATTTCAAATGGCCAACGACATGACTCATATTTCTTATAGTTTCATAATTTTATGTAAAGAAAATCCTATAATTACATCTTATATTTGTATGCTATAATTTCTAAATAAAAAATTATCATGTATTTAAGTATACTTAATCTTTGTTTCAATATAATAATAATATCAATTAAATTAAAACCTGAATAACAATTACATCTCATATTTGTTAAAAGTAACGAAAGATGTGGAATTATTGAAGAAACGACGTGGCTATGAATATGATGATGAGGGAAGAGAAAAAAATAGTCAAAAGGAAGAAGAAACAGTGACATGCAACTGTAAAATGCTACAACCTAATATGAAACCTAATTGCGTCCAACTTATGATTGGTCCACAATTTGCCTATAATCTATACGCAACCATGATATTATGTTCCCGTAACTGGTAACTACCATGCATTGCTGACTCTATGCTTTTACCCACGACTTATTTATGAAGAATAAAACTTTTGGGTTACGCATGCAAATCCTTTTTGACTTCGATACTTTTGTTATATTTCTTTTAATAGTCAATAATTATAAAATAATATATATTCATATTCATTCTTAATTATTGATAATATGAATACACTTTACAAACGTAACTGTTTAAACCTAAAATCTCAAAAGAGAACAACACTCTATGCAATATTTAGAATACGAGGCCACTCAACGGGTTTATTTTTGTTAGAATTAAAACTCTTATTTTCAAAGTTGGCCAACAATCCAATATGTACGAAAAGAAAAAGAGGATACGGTTGCATGTGAATCATATCCAAAGTCATCAAAACCACAACTTAGCATTTTTCACGTCTTCGATTCCCGTTTTAGGGTTTCACATCTCTAGATTCACGCACGATGGAAAACGACTTTAACCAACATTTATTCATGGAATAAAAAAACAATTCACGTAGAAAATTATAAGTATATCTAGAAATCCAAAGTCCATTGGTTCAAATGGCAAAATAAGTCTAAATGAAGTTGAATATATGTAGTATAAACGTTTTTCCAAAAACAAAATATACAGTATAAACATAAATGTGCGGCCGGCGGCTAAACCTAAAGGTGATGGATTGCGTCGGACGGGTGGTCCTGCTCCACCTGAACCGGGACCCTCACACCTTCTCCCACTTGGATTGAATAGAATAGACACCTCAACTACTTTGGGTAGAATCCCCAACTATTAAAAAAGGTAGCATATTGACACTCCATTTAGCTTTCCCACCAAAATTCTAGCCTTTGCATTTATCCATTAATGCCTTTTTGACAAAATGCAATAACAATAAAACAAGCCCCACCGTTACTGTAATATTAATATATTTTTAAATTAAATAAGCATATATTTTATTAGTATATGATGATTACAAAATATCATCTACTCGAAAGATTCTTAATCATTTTACAATGAATGTTAAAACATCCTACAGACGACGTGCTCGAATTCGAGATCTCTAATGATAACAACCATCTCTTTAACCACTTATGTCATTTATTTCATACTAAATTTAAAAAATATTAAAAATATATACAAATGAATCTTTTATATTTAATAAAAACACAAACTATTAGGTATACCTAAACCCTTAAAAAGGAATGTCTTAAGAGATTAACTTATTCTCATAACATGAAGAAGTAGAGGCTGACATCCCACGTTTTATCCTACCTTTCACAAGCACAAAAAGATAAGGATTGGATTAATGTAACCTATAATCTATACCCACTTGGATCGATTTTTTTTGGGGGGTTCCTTATTATATTTTAAAATTGTTTTAAAGCAAAAAGTGGATCCACTTTAGCATAGAATAATTGGGACGATATTTATATGATTAGAATAAAATATAAAAATATGGAAACAAGTAGATGACAAAGCACAACATGCATGACCCTCTTGTTGCTCTTCTTTATGTGGATATGCACTGCAGAAATTTTGATTTAGAGCACCATACTTACCTGTTCCTTTCAATACATTTTAATTATTATTAACTTTTCTCACACATTTTGTTCAACATTTTAAATAAATAAAGAAGGATTGGGGCATGGGGAAAACATATATTAAGGGATTTGGGGACATCCCCACCCTATTGGACTCCAACTGGGGCACCCATTCCTCAATCGGTGCATGTTGTTTGCTCCCAAAACATCATTTATTTTCATTCTGACCTTTTTTAGAATTATAAATTGGTTTTAAATTCCAACATGATAAATTTTGCAAAATGCTTCACAATCTTGCAGTGGAAGAAATGTGACAAATGCTAAAATTTAAATATTAAATTTATGATGTCTTATTTTAAGAATAATCATATGAAGACTATTAGTTGGTAAAAATTTGGCCTTTCACATTATTATAGGTTTTCCTCTCTGTTAAATTTCAACTTATCTCTTTTTCCATCTTTTGATTAGTAGACACTAGTTTTGATTCTAATAGTAGTTACTAATATTTTTTTCCTTTTATTTTTATATCATAATTTTCTTTTCTTTTTTTAATTTTTATTAGTTTTATCTTTATGACACATTTTTATCTATTTTTTGGTACGTTTTTAGTCGATTGTTTAATTGTTATTTTCGTTTATCTTTTTTTTCAAAGTTAGATTTGATATTGTATTAACTGATCAAGATGATACTTATTTATTATCATGTTGATCTTTCATGCTTTGGACTCTTAGATTGGATTTGGATACACATTTTGCGTTTGTGGATAGTTTTCTCACGCTGCTCAACTATGTTTTGTTGTATGTCAGTGGCATTTCAATAGTTTAATATACTTTTTTGTTAGTTTGTCGATGTGATCAGATCTGTTCGTATCTATTTATCTTTTGTTTGAACTTTTTGGTTAAATTTTTAAGCTTCTCCTTGTATGGTCTTCGAGTGATCTTAAATAACTAATTTTTTGTGATAACGATTATATGAAAATGTCTTAATTATATATTTTATTTATGATTATGGTTATAAATCTTTATAGTGATTTGAATATTTTATCATTTTAATAAAATTATTCATTTCTATAAAAAATAATATAAACTAGTTATGTTGAAAAACTTTTTTTATTAACCTCAACATGTTGGGCATTGGACAGGATTTGGTCTCCTCGAAAGAGTTTCTTAGATGCTATGAGAGTGGGATATATTGTCCATCCTAAACCCACAATGGGTTGGTCTATGGGCTCACTTTGGGCCAACAATGAAAAGACTCCAGTATTGGTTTGTCTGCAGAGTAAGATGGTGATGAAGTCCGAAGAGAGCCCTGGCCACCATTGAGTTTCACTTGGTATTATAAGATTTAGACCCAAAAAATCTGTTAATCCAAATTATAGGATAATGTTGATAACGGTCAGAGAGGCTTCTTCTTGGCCTCTTTCCTTCAACCTCTCTTATCCCAAACCTTCAACACTCAGAAACTATGTTTGCAGAGCCAGTTTAACTGTCCACCCAAAACCCAACTCCAACTCCCAATCATGGAACCTTGGTCTTGTTTCTAACAGGTAGCTCTTCCAGATACCCTTTTGTTTGTTCTGTCTGAAAAATCATTTTTTTTTACCATTTCATGTTGATATATTTATTTATATGCTTTACACTGTACTGTAGATTATGTTTTCTAGGGAGTGGAAATTTTTTGATTTTTTAGGGTAGAAATTGCACTTTCAAGGAGTAGATGCTTAAGGCCATTATAAGATGAGAATTATGCAAAGAACTTTAAGAGCTTTGTGTACTAAGGTCGTTTACAATATCTATAAACTCCATGTTTTTAATTAATGTCTTGATGCTTTGCTGTTTTCATTGGAATTAATTCTCAGCCAAAAAGGATCTGTTTTTGATCCCTTGGGTATCAATCCAGATATCTCTTCCGGTTTAAATGGTGTTTGGGGAAGTTTTCTAGCCTTGTTAGAACCTACATTTGAGAGCACCTCAGGTACAAGAAAGGATAAATCTTCTTCAGCTCGTGGAGTGGCAGGTTTGTTTCTAAGATTTTATCTTTTGTTTATCAATTTTATCCGTCTTGGCTGTTGACATGGATCATTTGGACTTTGGCAGCTGCAATTGAGGACAGTTCCATTGAGTTTAGGGACTTCTTCAAAGGCCCATTACCAGGAAAATTTCTCAAGCTTTTAGCATTTTTAGCCTTATCCCGTCTTGGAGTTTATATACCCCTAGGAGGGGTTAACGAGAGGCTTTCGTTGGCAATCTAGATCAGAACAGTCTTCTGAGCACGTTGGATTCATTCTCTGGAGGAGGCATTGGTAGACTTGGTATATGCTCCCTCGGTATTGTTCCTTTTATCAATGCACAAATTGTGTTTCAACTCCTTGCCCAAGTTTACCCTAAATTGCAAGATCTTCAGAAAAGAGAAGGCGAAGCAGGAAGGAAGAAAGTTCTTCAGTATACTAGATATGCCTCGGTTGGTTTTGCTATAGTACAGGTAAGGAATTACATCTTAGGTGACTAATAGGCTAGCTAACTAGAAATAAAGTTTTTGTATAATTTCAACTTTATGTCTGCTCTATGTAATGTTGCCATATATGTTTGTTTGTTGTTTTCGTAAAAATGCTTGTTAACAACTAGATCTTTATTAATCTTCTAGGCTTGTTTTGCCTTTGAAGTATGAATTTTGTGCAGACTACTTCTGATAGCTAGATTTATTTCATGCATTTGAATACATCATTGTTTCTCATCTAGATGGTCCAGCTTTCTACATTTTTCTTATTCTCCACCTTACATGCTTGTGCTGATGACCTTTGCTGAATAGCATCTCTTGTGTTATTATGTTACATGGCAGGCAATTGGCCAAGTACTTTACCTTCGTCCATATGTTAATGACTTTAGCACACAGTGGGTTCTGTCTTCTGTCACCCTTTTGACGCTTGGTGCTGTACTGACGACATATATTGGGGAACGAATTTCTGATCTTAAACTGGGAAATGGCACATCCCTTTTAATATTTACAAATATTCTATCCTACTTGCCGGCATCTTTTGGAAGGACAGTTGCACAGGCATATCAGGATGGTAACTACGTTGGACTTGTTGCCATCGTTATCTCATTCTTCCTGTTGGTCCTTGGCATCGTCTATGTTCAGGTAACTCACTTTTTTTTTTGCTTAAGTGAAGTTCCAAAACTGATAGAAAATGACACTTAACTATCTCAACAAAGGATTTCAGGAAGCAGAGAGGAAGATTCCAATCAATTATGCCTCAAGATACACCAGCAGGAGCGGAGGGCTTCAGAAATCTGCTTACCTACCCTTTAAGGTATGTGTTCCAATGGTTCTTTGAAGTACACAATGCTATGATGGGCTTGACACTAATAGTTACGAAATCTTTGAGGTGGAATGAAATTAGAATGAGCACTTTGCTTGCATGAGAACTCAATGTAGAAGCATCCTTGACACCGGCTGTTAACACATAAAATGGGTTAAAATTCCAAATGATTTATGCCTGTACTAATTCTTAGGGTTGATAATCTTTTATTGAGGCGTAATCTCTATCATCATTCACTATTGTAGTCCACTGAGAGGTAGCTTATGTACAGGTAAATCTGTTTTGCTTATGGCTTGTGATCTTAATTACAATGTTGTACTCTATCATGTTGATCATGTCTTTGAAAATGGTTTTAGGAAACCCATTTTATCATAAGGAAAGCTTGAAAAAACTTAATGTGTTTCCCTAGGTGCATCTTATATACAAAGATCACATGTTTATCATTCTTTTCTTGTTTCTGTGCTCTCAAGTTGTTTAGCCATGAGTTTTGCAGTCAATTTTAATTGCATATCTTCAATAGGGGTGTGTACTTTGTCTTTCATATAATCTGGGCTTGGGAGATTGCATTTTAACATATTTGTCAAGATTTTGTATGGCAGGATGATAGATAACCCGGAAAAAAAAAGATATAGTAGTTAGATCCTTAACCACATTCTGTTGAGTCTGGTACTAGCAGCAACCTAAAAGTAGCAAGAAGTGCTATGCTGGCATTCTTCCCACCAATTTTCTTCTTGATGAAATCACAAGGCACTTTGTTAGCCTTAGATGTTGAAGACTGGTAACCACACGTATAGCTGTACAAATAAACACATATTTTGGAGCTTATTTGGAACATGCCTTAATAGACCACACCGGCAAAATAGGATCCATATAGTTGAACGCAGATAGTGTGAAACGGCTTATGCTTTATGTAGTTCTTCCTGTTGCTTGTTAGTTTCTGTAGAAAGTAGTAGTTTCTCCATCTCGTTACCACTGTCATCATTTCTCAGGAAGTTGTGTACCTAATTCCCGTGAAATGTTCTCTCTTTCTCTTTCTCTTCCGCTGTCCCTGTGCTTTCTGATAAATACATTTTTGAATATTGTGTTTATCTTGCTAGCAAATCTTTCCAACATCTTTTGATGACAGTTTATAACTTGTTTAAATTTCAGTTGCTAACCTCATAGTGTTTGATCGAACTCGGATATTAACATTTATTTAATTGGAAGTGATGTTTCTGACATTGTGATGGTATTTTTGATCATTCAAACTCTCACTGGGTGTTGTATGTGCAACTACCCTATCTTTGACATGTACTGTCTAGTCTTTGTATACAATTCAATTGCTTTGGTCAACCAGGTAAACAGTTCTGGAGTGATGCCAATTATATTTTCCACATCATCCCTAGCACTTCCTGGTACTTTGGCAAGATTTACAGGAATATCTGTGCTAAAGAAGGCTGCACTGGCTTTGAATCCTGGAGGTAAGACTAATAATTTTGACTGTTAGAAGTTCTTGAAGAATGAAAATTTATACTGGATTGATACGAGAGATTTCTTGGCTCTATAGTCCGTTATGTTTTCTGAGATAAAGCTGCCAGTTTATCGTGTAATATTTTATGTTTTCTTCAAATAGATTGCATCGACACAAATTGTGATAAAATCATAAATATAAGGGTGCTTAAAATGGATGCTTAAGCTAGTGAATTCCTTATACGTATATAAATGGATGTTATAAATGTTTGTAGGTTCTCTCTACCTTCCTACCAATATCTTGTTGATAGCCTTTTTCAATTACTACTACACTTTTCTTCAACTGGACCCTGATGATGTTAGCGAACAACTGAAGCGTCAAGGCGCTTCAATTCCACTGGTCCGACCTGGTAAAAGTACCGCAGCATATCTAAAGACGGTAATTTGCTTTACTCATATAAACTGTCATTAGTGGCTTAGTGTCTTGAACTAATTTTACAGTATGTATTGAAAACAGATTTTAGCTGAACTTAAACTGTAGTTCTAACTTGACTACATTCCTATTTTTCCATGGACTCATGTTTGCGTCTATGATTGAAATATAGGTTCTTAGTCGGATATCAGTCCTAGGTTCAGTATTTTTAGCAATCCTAGCTGCTGGTCCTGCCGTGATTGAGCAAACAACACACTTGACTGCATTCCGAGGATTTGCAGGCACTTCAGTTCTTATTCTTGTGGGATGTGCAACCGATACAGCAAGAAAAGTTCAAGCAGAGATTATATCTCAGAAGTACAAGAACATTGAGTTTTACGAAATTGACAGGTATGGCCCTTGAACGAGGTAGCAAGTTGAGGAGTGGAGGATAAGAAGAACGAGTTTTTTCTGACACATTCAACATTGATGCCTCTTATGAACATACCCCAACTACCTTTTTCTTGTTTCGAGCATAAAGTTTAACTCAGGATTTATCTTGTATATACATGTGCTGCTCCGCGACCACAATTTATATTTCCGTATCTATCAAGGTGATTGGAAACTTCTTATGTGCTTATTGATACAACTAGTATATATCAGAGACAATGCATGCACACGTGGAATTTGAAAGCATAACACGTAACTTATCCGTATTTTGGAAGCGTCTCATATGGACATGTGTCAGACACTGATATGGTCTCGAAAATCATTTACAAATGAATACAATCACACCAAGTATCACACTATCACCATTAACCGAAAATGCATTAAGACACCGGAAAACAATGTATGAAGAACCTAATGCAGAACTATATAGAGCAACAAGTAACTTGCGCTAGAAGATGACGCCATTTGCCATAAAGAATTATTACGGTTGTTATAAACAGATTCGTGAAAAGCTGGTGAGATTCAAATAAAAATCTTACAAAGTCAATACGATGAAAGAACTGTTTGATAATCTTACATGTTCAATGTGGGGGAAAAAATCAAGATCGACCTCAACGTCCCCCAAATTGTCCAAAGAGGCCACAAGCCTATCGCACAAAAATGTGGATGATCGCCAATAAATACCCTGCCAGCTGAGTTAAAACAAAAACGAAATCAATGTATCAGCAATGCAGCCAACTGAAGGGGAATTATTCTGTTTCCTTCATTTTACCTGCTCAAGTATACTTTTGCCTGTTTGTCCTTCAATAACTAAGCCTGCTGTGAGACCAATCATTGCCCACGCCCCATTAATTGCTTCGATTTGGCGTCTTCTCTAAAGATCAAGAACAGTTCCAGATAACACCTTTAAGAAAGCATTTTGATGCAAAATCATGCCCTAAGACTATGGCATCCATTCTTCCCATAAAAAACTTGTAAAATCAAAATTATATTGTTGACACACCCCTCTAGCAAACTAATGAGAAGAGAGAACAAGCAAAAATACAAAATTTTCTATTAGAAATTCAACGGGCAGTTGCATGCCAAATTCTCACTACAATAAGATCCTTTTTACCTTTATTTTCTCTTTAGCCTTAATTTGTTCCATTTGTTTGGCAGCTAACCGCTTTGCTTCCAAAGGGTCAACCATGGGGACTTCATTACCCGGATCTCTTTTACCTGAATATACCTATTAGATACGAAATGGAAAAACAAAAAACATTATCAAATACAATTTGATATAAAAAGTAGTATGTTTTCGTCTATGTTCTAGCAGTTGAATATGTGGCATACAAAGAGAGAACTGTGGAAGAAGAAATAATATTTTGTCTCTCCAAACAGCAAGCTCATTGAATAACTTGACAACAATTATCATAACTCAAGAAAAGGGAGTATGGTAGTTAGGTTGCAACTCCAACTCATTTAAAGTGATTTTAATACAATAAAGAATCTTCTGACAAAAAAATAAAAAGCAAACGAAATCAAGAAATAAGGCATGACATTAAATTATTTGATTCTGAACTAAACAGATAACATTTTAATAAACTAACTTAATATTTTGAATTGTTCGATTCTCACGTGTTAGACATTGCATACAATAGATTGAATACCTAACATCATTTACAGGCACAATCAGTGCTTTCCTCACTAAGCTATTGGCAGAAACATCTGGCCATGCTTCAATCTGTATCTTCTTTATGAATTTTTATTTGATACCAATGATTTCTTGATTTATGGCTTACAGCCACGAGTGATGCAAAGAATCAATCCATGCAACCAAAGGTAGTTAAAAAAAAAAACATTTGGTCGTGGACATTTTTCATAAAGCACAGGAAGAAATAAATACCATTTCTGTCTCCATACAACGATATGAAAATCAAGTGATAACACAATGATAAGGCCACTTTAAATTATGTACCATCATGAACACAGTTTCAGGTTTTACCTCTAGATGAACCAGTATTCATCTAGACATGGAGAACTTTACCAACATGAAGCACTTATTCACCAAATTAATAATCACATACCTACAAATCTTTGACCATATTCAAAAACCAAATATACTGGCATTATACATGAAGAAGCCTTGATTGAAGCATACATTAGGATTGGCCAAGATTCGAAATGCTTGACCCTTGGTTCTACTAGTAACTAGACTTGAATCTTGGTCTCTTCCAAATCTCCACCTGAAAATAGATCAAAATTGTAGAATTAAAATGGCCCTAAGATACAAATCTGGGGTTATAGCATTAAATTTTATCACATAACCAGGATAATTACACAATACTGATTTTAAGGAAATAACTTCTCATAAAATTAAAGGTTTAAAACGTTAAATTAAAAAGGTTTCTAAAAGCATTCGTGTCAGAAATCTTAGAGCACCTATATGAAGCACAAGGCATATGTTAAACCTTTTGCTTTTACTCACTATTTCAGCAAATGGTGGGAAAAAAAACTGTCTTCATCAGCAAAGGAACTATCAATTTCACAAAGCTAAGTCAAGAGGTCCAAGAGTACAGTCATCTAGCAACGAGTTTTAGCATAAACCCGTTTCACAGTTTCCCTTTCATCAATCATCAACACAACGGTTTTATAATAATCAGAATAGTGAAGAATCAATTAAACAAAGTATTAGAGTATTAGCTTGATCGAAATAGTGAAGCATCAGTTACACAAAGCATTGAAGAATTTGCTTAACACAGGAAATATAAACATACAATTTCAAGTTATGAGAAATACATCTTTCATTTCTGCCCCTGTAATATATACCACAATAGTCAAGGATGCCCAAGTTTCCTTCTTATTCCCCCCCCCCAATTAAAGCAGCTACTTTTACGGATTATATTATAATCAAATTTATGCAAAACCCAGACCGTAAAAAAAGAAAAAAAATCATTGGCAACACGAGAGTAAAATTACTAAAGGATGATTGACTTGACTCTGAAAAGAAATGGAAGAAAGTAAGGAGCAAAATGAGATGTGGGTAATAGACACAACGTAGAGGGATGTTCACCTGAAGATGGTGGTAGAGCGATGATGAAATTGAAGGTTAGAAGAGGAAAATAGGAGAATTCCATTGATGAAAGGCTGTGGTTGCAGAGATGCGGACATGGCCATCATATCTCCCCGAGTGTTTTCTTTTTAATTCCCACGTCTTCTTTATCCGTTTTAATATATTTGCATTATGCGATCTAACGTCTTAATATACGGTTAAAATAAAGAGTTACTAATTTTATTATTATTTTAAATAATAAAATTGATAAAAAAATAATCGAAAACATCAATATTTAATATGGTCATACTTGGGAAATTTTTCTATCACTATTATTTGTATTCTTAGTGTAATATCTTAAAATTGGGGTTAGCAACTAAAATGAAAATTTTGAAACTTTGAGGTTTGATTTTGAAAGATTAAAAAGCATAAGAAAATAAATATGAATATTTAAGTAGTAGATTAAATTGCAAGGACGTAAAGAATGAAGGTTATTATGGTTTTTTCAACATTAAGGATATTTTCTCTTCTTTATTTAAGGATAAACACGTGGGATTTAAGGGAGAAGTCTGGAAGCTTATTCTTCTTCTTGCTTTCTTCTTCCCGTGAGCTCCTTGGTTAAGGTGAGTATGATTTCTGTGGACCATTTCTTAATGTTTAAGTGAGTTTTGATTCTTAAGGTATTAAGAAAGCTTAAGAAAAGCTTAAGTCATCTTAAAATCAAAGAATGATGAAGTTATGAGAGATTAAGAAAAAGGAGTTTTTAAGTGAATTATTGAAATAGAAGGTTTAAATGAATTTGGAAGTCGAATTTGACTTGTCATCTATGAGAATAAGAAGTTATAAGAATTAGAATTAAGTTTAGATAACATGGAAAATATGGTAAGATTCTTGGTTTTAAGGATTTGGGAAATATATGGAAGAAAATAAGGTGTTGGAATGATAGAAGTTGGTTAAGTGATCATAGTTAAGTTTGGTAGCATAACTAGGGCTTAATACTGGAAAATTGGGTGAAGTGTTGATAATTTTCGGGTAAAAACAGCCGATTCTGGGAAGGTGCATCGATGCACTATGAATGTGTACCGATGCACTAAGAATAATTTTGAATATGCATCGATGTACATTAGAAGGCATCGATGCATGGTAATTTCGAAGCTATTTTGTGTACCGATGCACCTATAGTGCATCGGTACACCCCTAAAGGAAAAAGTGAATATTGGTCTGTTAAATTCATTCAAGTTATTAGCATCAAATTACAAGGTGTAGATATCTGATAATTACCTTAAAATGTATATTTATGTAGATATCGAGCACGAACAAGTTCCGGAACGATTATCAAGTTGTGATTTGATCGAAAGAAAAGAAATCATAAAAATGGATTGGAACTTAGTGAGGCCAAGGTGAGTACATATTAGTGATGTATAATGAATGGAAACAAGACTCGCGATGAGTCTATTTCCTATGGTAGTATGCATAAAATCATGAGCATGATCATGGGTGTAAGATGAGTATATGTGATATTTATGATTATATGTACTACATGATTTGTATGTGTGCATGACTATATAATGGTGGTACGAACCTATAGGATAAACACTATAGAAACTATGATATATGAATTATAAAATGAAGAACTATAAAATCCCTGTGAGAAGGATTATAGGTGTTATATGAAACTGAATTAAATAAATAGAGTAAACTAGTATTTAAATATGGTGAGATAAGTGATATAAGTCATACGTTATTATAAAGATTAGTCTAATAAATCATGTAAATTGGTAAAAGGGAAATGAGACAAGATAAGTAGCAATTACATATAAAATTCAAATAAGATTATATGAATAAGTAGCGTAAACTATATAAGGGAGACTTAGATATTATACGATTTAAGCCTGAAATGAACATAAGATATAGTCAAGTGAAATTATTATGTGATATGAGTATATGAATATGTTAGATAAGTAATATAGGAAGGTCGATATGTTAAATGAACTATGATCTAAAACTGTTAGATGTTTTATATGATATGAATTATAGTATCAAAGTACTTGAAATCATATGAGGATGTTATAAGAATTAGAAATATAAAGTATATGGCATTAATGTATCAATTATAGGAAAATGAGTGCATGATGTTGTATAAATTATAGAAATTGGTGTAATGAAATTATATGAATAAGTGAAAGAGTAAAATAAGTTAAGCGACATTGACCTAAATTATATTATGAATTACTGGTATAAGAATATGATATAAAATATGCAATACGAATCTATATGTTAAATGATAAATATGAACCTATTAGAACAAGAGATAAGATATGTGACTATGGGTATTGAATACGTATCTATGTGATATGACCTATGAGATCATATGAAATATTATATGACTAGGTGATTATACGAAAAAGAATACAATTATATGTGATAAGTTCTGTGATATGTGAATCATACGAAAATATTCTACGTGTAAGTGAACCATGTGTCTATGTGTATATGTGAATGTGTGATAACATAGATATTAATGCCCATGTTATGTGACATGAGAGCTAGAGGTATAGTTGGCATGCCAAGAGTCGAGGGTCTACGCAGTCCTTCGGGACATATATGTATTCTTTGGAACATGTATGAGGTCTTTTGAGACACATATTTGGTCCTTGACATATGTATATGATTCTTAAGGAATTTTCTACGTGGTCCTTAGGGACATTTTATATGGCACTTCGGTGCAATTCTACGCGACACTTCGGTGCAACTCTACGTGACACTTTGGTGCATTTATACGAGCTGTGGTGACAACATTAGTGCACAACCTCAATAGACTTACATATCTATAGTTCTCACAGTGTACATGGGCTAATCAAGAGAAAATAACAAATACACTATATGTGATATGTATGTTTGGTATAATTATATATGTGCTATATGATGTGTATGCATGGTGAGTAAAAGGTAATATGATCAAAGAAATCAATGATAATGATAAGAATTATAATAAAAATAAAGAATTTATATGCATATGTCTGTAGTTATGTTTGATACATAATGCATTCCATAGTCTATGAAGTCTACATGAAGTATGCATAATAGCAATTAGAAATGGTATGTTATAGTAAATTTAGCTATGCCTCACTAAGTCATAGACTTAGCGTGTGATTGTTTCACACGTAAGTTACAGAAGCGAGAAGAGAATCTAAGTGGAGCAAGACAGGTTAGCATCTTCCTTACAATGTTTCAGATCGGAAAAGAAATGTTTGATATGTATTTGATTCTTTTAGATATAGTTGGCATGTAATATAAACTATTTGAATAGCATATGCTCTGATAAGTTTGAAAAAAATTTATGATGAGATAATATTAAGTTCGAGAAATTTTCATTATTTTAAATAAGTAAAAGTTTTAAAAGTTGATGTGACACCTCGGACTCGAATCCGAGTTGGATACGGGTTGGGGGTGTTACACTTAGCCCATTAAGAATAATCCACCCCTATGCTACAAAATACAAATATAATCTCGCATAATTAGTAACGTGAAACTCTAATATATACTTTTTTTTTATTTTTTACTGCTTTGATTTTTGTTTAATCGACGACGACTTCAATCTTAGTATTAATTATCGATCATGGATGATTATTATTTTTCTTGTTCTTTACCATATTGTATCTTTTATTATTTTTTCTTGAGTTTTTCAGTTTTGAATAAGAATCTTTGTTGTGATACGCTTTTCTTTGCTCTTTTGACGATCTTTTCCCATGCTCTCGTGACATGTTTCTTATGGCGTTTGGTACGTTTTTTTTTGTACATCTCACGTTGGTGCTCGTACAAAGATCATCATGACATTTATTTTTTTAATCAGTTTGTTGGTGGTCACATATTGTCAGATCCCCTTTAGTAAAAGGTTGTTTGTCGATATAATCATAATTGTGTAGCGAAACATCCTGTCAAATTGTTTGGTTCACTTATCATTTCGTAAAACATATCGTTCGATAGAGATAGTGAGTTTTATTAAGGTTACTGAGTTCATTTGATAATGGATGTCATTCTTAAAGGAAGACTTCATTTTTTTTGTATCTTTAAATATAATATTTTTGTTTTATGTATGAATTTTTTTATGACTAGTATCTCCATTTCTCTCTCTATGTTTGAATATGCTGTAATTTTGATTTCTTTCATTACTTTTATTAATGAGATCTAATTGTAATTATTAAAAAAAACTAACTTACATATTTCAATTTTATGTATAATAAATAATATTATAACCATTATGTTGACGGAAGAAAATAAATCTTAAGTAAAATTTATATATTTATTTTTCAAATGAAATGCAACTTTTTAAAATAAAATTATTGTATTTTATAGATTGTAAAATTATATTCCCAGAAGTATGTAAAATTTATATATTTATTTTTCAAATGAAATGCAACCTTTTAAAACAAAATTATTGTATTTTATAGATTAAAGAAAGGAGAGTTTGTAGAGGTGGATTTTCTTTTTGAATTGAGAAACTTCACTAAATTTGTGAATCAACAGAACTTCATGATATCAAAGTCCTTAAAATAAGTAAGAAAAAAAAAACTCCATTGTTTTTCTGGAGAAAAAAAAGTAATTTCAACCATTAAAAGCAAACAAAGAACAAAAAACAACCCACAAATTAAAAAGAAAAAATAACCTCAATGACCAAAAATGCCTTATAATATACGATTTTAAGCAACTTTTTTTGGATTTGCCAAAATGACCAACTAAATGCGATTGATAATTCGCAACGTGATATCCGGTATCGCAAATCAGTTTCCAGATTCGCAACGCGAACTTCGACTATCGCAACGACTGGTTGTTGAGTGATAGAGAACAAGAGGGACTCTCGCGCGCCGCCGCCGCCGCCGTCCGTCTCGTCTCGGGTCGTGGTCGTGGTAATACGTGTCTTCGACACGTCCACGCGAATACTATCTTTTTAGAGAAAATTCTTAAGAAACAAATGCAATACCACCAGTCGTTGCGATTTTGGACTATCACAACGCGAACTTCGACTATCGCAACGAATTTGGAAAATCGCATTGCGATAGTCGAAGTTCGCGTTGCGATAGTCGATGTTCACATTGCGAATCTGGAAACTGATTTGTGATACCGGAGATCGCGTTGCGAATTATCGATCGCATTGCGATTTAGTTGGTCATTTTGGCAAATCCAAAAAAAATTGGTTAAAATCGTATATTATAAGGCATTTTTGGTCACTGAGATTATTTTCTCAATTAAAAATGTTATATAAAAATTGGAGATATTTCAAATGTCGATAAGTTCAAAGATGGAGTTTTGTTAGTTATACAATATTTGGATAATGTGTCAAAAGAACAAAGAATCGAAAGTGAAGAAAGGGAGGAGCATTCCATTGTCATGGGAGCTTTTACATCATAAAGCTTTTGCAATATTTTAGATTCAACGATCGTCGACGATAATGACCGATTGCGGTAAGCGATTTTTGTAGAATTCAATAATCAAATTGATATTTATATGAATTTTAAAGATAAAAATGACATTTAATTTAAACTCTAAGGGTCAAGTTAGTACATTATGTAAAATTTAGGAATCAAATTAAAAACTAGTTACTTTTACTAACATGTTACATCATTAAATTAACCGTTAATATTTTTGTGATCAACGTATAACAAACTGATAACATAAATAATTAAAATCAATAATACAAGTGACAGAAATATATTTTGTTTCAAATTTCATGATAAAAGATGAATAAAAACTAAATGAAAGTGATCGTTCTTCGAATTTACCCATTTGAAAAATAAAGGGGGACGACAAACGTAAAGTGCAAGAGACGTGGCAAAGCTACGTTTCCCCACGTCCCACTTCATTCTACATAATTCCGAACCATTCTTTTATGGTGGCGATGATAATGCTAATAATAATAAAAATCCGGTAAATCATACAGCAATGTAAGAAAACAATCTAGTAAAGATATCGAAATTCTCGTGGTAAATATTACAATGTAAATTCAGTTAAATCCGCGTACCAATTGGGCTGTGATTTTCACCCTTGTCGAGCCGGTGTTTACAGTCGCTGTAAAAAACAGTAGTAACCATAAAACTCCAAATCACCAACAACCCGTAACACCACCATAATCCCACCGTTTCCCAACACATCACCACCGTCCAGATCACCGATTTAACCAAATCTTCGCCTTCCGTTAACTTGTCGAACCGGTTCCCAACCCATCCGGAGATTGCCACCAACATGCAAGTAACCAACCACCACCAAACTCTCTTACCCGCCATTAACTCTGACCCGAACCGAAACGCGTCCCAGCCGAATTTTTCCTCTAATGCCGACACCACCAGGCCCAACCCCAACACCCCCATCAAGTAAACTTCGAAACACGCCCCGATTACCGAAACGGGTAAGCTTATCCGAGGATGGTTTCGAAAGACGACGGAGAAAAGCTGCAGGAGTTGGACATAGAGGAAGAGCAGAGTGTAGGAACAGATGGAGGTGACAACAACGCGCTTCCAAGCGAGTTTGAGGGCATTGGCGGTGGAGAGAAGGGAAGAACGGTGAGAAGGGGAAAGGGAGGTAACGTGGACAGTAGATATGAGGGAGAGCAGAGAGAGAATGGAGGAAGGCAAGGAAAAGAAGAATTTGAGACGGAGGAGAGACAAGGATTCATCTCGAGATTCTTTCAAGACGTTCTGCGCTTCCACGCTGGTTGAGGAAATGAGTGCGACGGATTCGAGGTGGATAATATGGCGTTTGATGGGGCGGGAATAGAGAGAAAGGGAAAAGACAAGGAAAGAAAGAGGGAGGGTGAAGAATACAAGGACTGGGAAAAGAACGTGTTTGTTTTGGAAGAAAATTTTGAAGGGATCAGAAAATAGTTTAAGGAAGAGAGAAAAAGAATAGATTGTAGGTTTATGTTGGTTTTTGTCAAGTGTTTGGGACATGGTTTTGTTTTCTGAAATTTGATTGCTTGAATTATTGCATGTATGGTAGAAATAGAAAGTACAAGGGGGAAGGTTTTAGTTAGATTTTAGAACAAGGTAAAGCTGGTTTTTCTCTTTTTGATCCTATCAGGATTCACGACTGTTTGTTTTTTAGGCTGGAAAGTGGAATGCATGCTTCATTCTTATCATACTTCCTCAATACCTTGCTTTATCTTTTCATTTTAACTTCATTCCTGTTTAATTTAACCCAATTAATTAGACTGAGTAAACATTCATGTTAAATTACTTCCCTGAAAGTTCAACATTTCATAAACATAAAATTAAAAGAAAAATCAAGAGTTTAATTTTATTCATTTATCAACAATTAAATTAACTTTTCAGTTTTTATAAATATAAAAATATTAATTTTTCAATTTTAACAAAATGAAGAAATGAAATTCATGATTAAATTTACAAATAAAATGGAAAGGCAATTGGGCTATTTTTGTGAACACTTGCCCATTTCTAAGCTTACTCTGTTTTTTTTTTTTCATATTCATCGCTCAGTTGCTTCCTATTTCTTTACTCTCCAGGTTTCCTTCTTTCCAATTCCATATTTTATGTTGATGGAAACGAAAGGGGTATTTTCTTTTATCATTTTACCTTCGTAAATTTATTGGAAATAGCCCATTTCAGTTTTCCATGTAAAGGAGGATGAGCATGAGGCACATCTCATATGGAACTCAAACATTTTGGAGTGCAGACCATTATTGCTAAGAAAATAAGTAAGCATTATGAAGACATAAATCCAAGTGTGAAGGAATGATATTTGCATGTGAGTGCAAAGGGGAAGGACGAAAGTGAAGCACTTGGAAGATGAACATAAGCAATTAGACTTACGAAAAGAATATTTACAGTTCAAACATGAAGCAAAGCAAGAGATTCTTTTGAAGCCGTAAACTTTTTGTTAACGTTGTACTGCCGTTAAAACTCAAAAAATGGCATTATAAAGCTATGTCTAAATTTGACATAATTAGGAAAATTGCCTACACCTGCTCACTTGCTGAGCTGACCTTATCTACCGAACCCAACACTGACGTACTGGTAACTGTTAGAAAATATATATAGAGAAAGCAGTAAATCGTTTATTGATGCATTGATTACAATACAGGGTCTGCTGTGTTTATATACTGCACAGGTAGCTTAATAGAATAACCTCTCTTAACAGCAAGCTTAACAGCTGCCTAACTTCTTCTAAATGGCTAGTGCCAGCATGGCACGTTTATCATGGCAAACAGGGCTTGCTTCATACTGCTAATATTCTCCCTGCTCCTTCTTGTCTTCTGAATTAGACTTGATGAACACATATTTTGGATCGAAATTCTTCAAATGCAGTTCTGGCCAGTGGCTTAGTGAATCCATCTGCTATTTGATGCAGAGCTGGAACGTAACTGACACTTAGCTGGTCTGCTGCTACTTTCTCACGCACAAAGTGAACATCAAGATCAACATGCTTTGATTGAGCATGGTATACTGGATTCACGCTCATTGCCACAGCACTTGTGTTGTCACACCAGACTACTGGCTTGTGACTCTGATGAATGCCAAGATCAGACAAAAGTGCTTGAACCCATGTTATATCAGCAGCTGTGTCTGCTACACTCTTGTACTCGACCTCCATTGTGGACCGAGAGACGGTTCTTTGTTTTTTTTGAGCACCAAGTAACGAGACACTTGCCAAGGAAGACCCCATACCCGGTGATAGATCGTCTGTCATCAATGTTGGCTCCCCAATCTGCATCAGTAAAGGCAGTTATATCTAGTCCATGACCAGTTTGTGAGAACAGTAACCCGAAATTGAATGTTGCTGATAGGTAAAGTATTATTCTTTTCACAACAACAAAGTGTGTCTCTCTCGGTGTATGCATATGTTGAGCAACTTGTCCCACACTAAACGAGATATCAGGTCTTGTGTGGCAAATATATAGTAGTGAACCAACTATACTTCTATATTCGCTAGCATTCTGAATTAAGTCACATTCTTCATGAATGAGTTTGGGAGATACAACCATAAGTATAGCACAACTTGCTGCATTCGACATTCCAGTTTTCTCCAGCAGCTCTAGGATGTATTTTTTTTGACTGAGTACAACTGAGTTATTGCAACGTTTGACTTCAATTCCAAAGAAGAAGCTTAACTCCCCTAGGTCCTTTAGCGAGAAACGGCTTTGTAACATCGAAACAACCTGCTCTATAGCATTGGGATTTTGTCCTGTAATTACTATGTCATCCACGTAGACTAAAGCATAGATGTAGTTACCATCAACTTGTTGAATAAACAAGGACGAGTTCGCTTGAGATACTACAAACCCCATTTGCAGTAAATTCTCCTTAAGTTTGGCATACCAGTTGCGGGGTACTTGTCGAAGTTCATAGAGTGCCTTCTTGAGTTTACACACCAGGGGCTGGTTGTAATCATCTTCTTGCTCGAACCCAGTAGGCTGTTGCATGTACACCTCCTCAGATAAATCTCCATTGAGGAAGGCATTATTGATGTCAATATGTCGAAGTTGCCATCCATTGGAAACTGCTATAACTAATATTGTATTGAACGTTGAAAAACGAATTACAGGACTGAAAGTGTCATTGAAGTCCTGGCATGGAACCTGTGAAAACCCTTTTGCCACCAGACGTGCTTTATATCTATTCACTGATCCATCAGGGTTGTATTTGACAAGAAAAAACCATTTACATCCTACAGTCATTCTGTCTTTAGGAAGTCTAACTAATTTCCATGTACCGTTGTTAATCAAGGCTTTGTACTCTTCATGTACTGCTGCAGCCCAGTGAGGAGATTGAAGAGCATCATCAATTGTGTTAGGAACATCATCATTATTCATGACGCTTGAAAATACCTTAGGCTTGAAAATTCCACAATGACTACGAGTCATCATATGATGAACCTGATTCTGAGCAGCATCAGCAGATTCAGATACGGTAGAGACTGTAACATCCCAAATTATGGGTTAGTGACCAAATTGTAATGTTTCAGAATTTGATGACTAAAGTAGAAGAATAAAATAGTTCAATGATTATTGGATATATATGATGAAGGTTATTTAGTAATTATTAAAGGAAATAAAGGGTAAAAAGGTCAATTGACCAAGAAATGAATTAAAAATGGGATTGGTAAGGATATATACACGTGGAAAGGGAGAGAATTCTCCAGAGTTCTCTTCTCTTTTCTCCTTCTTCTTTACGTGGAAGCCAAGAGCAAAGGTAAGTTTGATTTAGCTTTTGATTTCTTGAAAGTTTTAAGTTGGATTTGAGTCTTTGAGGGTTATATAAGCTTAAGGAAAGCTTATATAAGTTTAAAACACCAAAGAGAGAGAATTAGAAAGGAATTTCTATTAAGGGTTTATAAATGAACTTTTGTTATAGAAAGGTTTTTGAAGTTCTAAAGTTGGATTTGACTTGTCAATGGTCTAATTAAGAAGTTAGAAGCAATTGAATGGAATTTGGAACATGTTAGAAATTGAGTATGATTCTTGAATTTCCATATGAAAGATGGAATTTAGAGGATAAAGATGAGATAAATGAATATTAATGAGTTTAAGCATGTATATGAAAGTTAGGAATATGAAAGGGGTTGAAATATGAAGGATTTAATCCAAAAAGAATGAATTTTCGGGTTCAAAAAGAAGTTCTGGGCAGAGTGCATCGATGCACATTCATAGTGCATCGATGCATCAAGGTTAAAACCCAGAAATCGTTTGAAGGTGTATCGATGCACAGGAAGTGCATCGATGCACTCTTTTAAAATAAATACATCGAATGCAATTTGTGCATCGATGCATAAGTAGTGCATCGATGCATCCCATTAATAAGGAAACATCGAATGCAATTAGTGCATCGATGCATAAGGCATGCATCGATGCATCCCAGTAATAATACAACATCGAATACATTTTATGCACCGATGCATCAGTAGTGCATCGATGCATACCTTCATTAAAAGATGAAATTGACTTTTCTCTTGGTCTAAAGAGTGAACCATTAGAGTATATTAGTTATGATATTGATATAGATATATGTATGATTATGTAGATATAGAACGTGATCCCGTTCTGAATCAACTGAAGGATTAGAATCGAATCAAAGCAAAGCCAAGGTGAGTGCACCTTCTCTAGTATATGAGGTTCAAGGGAAAATAAGACTTGTGATAAGTCTATTTCCAATAGTGAAAAACATGAATTCATAGAAGTATGTATTTGTTATGATTTATATGTGTGCATGAATATATGTGTTATTGATATGAATATGGTAAGTAAAATGGGTTAATGGTGATGATAAGAATAATAATAAGGATAATGAAATGATAGGTATATGTGAATATAGGTATTGATATGTTTTGTATGTATTGCAAGATGATATGTTTATGTGATAACATGATAAGATGACAATGATTTACATGTCATATGAACGCATGAGAAATGTTATGAGCCATATGAAAGAGAAAGTATATGTGATACATGAGGGTGAATCCTATGTTTATATGAATATGAACTCATATGGGAATTGACATGAACTACGTGATTACATGTATATGTGAATGAAACCATGAGCTTATATGAATATATGATATGGTTACATGAATATGTAAAAGGATATAAAAGATAATGCCCATGTTATGTGTCACGAGAGCTAGGGGTATAGTTGGCATGCCAAGAGTCGAGGGTCTTATGGTCCTTCGGGACATATATGTATTCTTTGGAACATGTGTGAAGTCTGGTGAGACACATACTTGATCATTGGCATATGTATATGATTCTTAAGGAATGATATGTGGTCCTTATGGACATTATTATATGGCACTACGGTGCAATTCTACGCGGCACTCTGGTGCAATTCTACGTGACACTTGGTGCAATTATATGAGCTGTGGTGAGAGCATTAGTGCACAACCTCTATGTACTCGCATATATTTAGTTCTCACATGTGTATCATGGGCTATTTAATAGATAATATTAATAAAGTGATATGATGATTGTACAAATGGTAACTTATAAGACCATATGATGAAAGGAATCAATGCTAGTGATAAAATAAGAAAGAAATGAAGATGATAATTATAATTGCTTGGGTGTACGTGTTTTATGATAGTATATATATATGGTTTACATGACATGATATGTATATGTGCAATTGGTTATGGTATATGTTATATGATATGGACATAAGAGATCATAGGAACATGAGATAAGAGATATGAATGATAATGACATATATGTATGCATATATTTGTTACATGTAAAAGTATGAGTGGTATGAAATGATAGTAGTAAATTGTTTAGGAATGATTATTAATAACCTTTTACCTTATATGTTTATATGCCTCACTAAGTCTTTGACTTAGCGTGTAAGTGATTTACACGTAGGTTTCGAGAAGAGTAAAGAGCAATGTGGAGCAAGACAGGTCAGTTCTCCTTACTAAAGGTCAGATCAGAAAAAGATGTGAATAATATGTATTTTAGTATATAAAGTTCTAGTTGGCATGTTTTCAAAAGAATCTATTGTTTAAGCTATGAACAGTTTTATAAATGTTTCGAATAGTTATATGTAAATAATAAGTGAAATATACATGCTCTGATTGGTTTTGTAATAATGAAAAGATCTTTTATGTAAATTAGTCATTTATATGTTATAAAAGTTTTAAATTACTCACTATTTTATACAAGTACATGTTTTAAAAGGTCAATGTGACACCTCGGATTCGTATCCGGGTCGGATATGGGTGGGGGTGTTACATTTAATGGTATCAGAGCTACGGTTTAGCCGATTCTAGGCTTAAATCGAAGTCAGAAGTGTTTTAAAAAGTGTACATGCCAACTCAAAGTGAAAAAAAATTCTGATCTGATAGTGTAAGGAGTATGTTGTCTTGCTAATAAAAATAGATTATTATGTGATAATAGAAGTATGATAATAAGAGCTTCGAAAGAAGTGAAAGGTAATAAATCTGAAGGTAATAGCATTCACCTGCCCTGGCCAGGCAGGGAGAAGAGCGAACACCTCAGGAAATGCCTGTACAAATTTGGAAAATTATTCTTCATGTTGAAGAATGTTCTGATGTGTTTTCAATTTATACTTCTTTAACTCATAGAATGAATGTATAAAATTAGTTGATAAAGTTACGAGCACCCAAGTTCAAGGGTGGATTTGAGGAAGGTTCTATTGTTATAGACCTTTGGTTGAATGATATGATAGAAGGTTTTCATTTCTTCAAAGTGGAGATGTTGAATTGAGTAGTTTTGTTGCTACTTTGGTAAGTTAGAGTATGGTGGACAATTGTCACCATAAGAACGTTAAAAGATTAAATGATGTGATTAGAATTGTATAAGAGTTCAAGAATAAGTGCATGGATGACCAGTTTATAAGAAAGATGAAACTGGAATACACGAACTTGAAAAAGGGAATTACACCTTGTATGAGAATGGTTATAAGTTTATTAAGCTAAGCAGAATTGTTGCTGAGTTAATTCCGACTGAAAATGATACATGTGATTTGTTGTTAGGACTTGCGCCTTAAATTAAAAGAGTATTACTGGTTTTTAATTTGTTATCGTTTTAAGAAATGGACGTTATTCTAATAAATTCGCTGGCTAAAGTTTTGTGACATCAATGTCAGACTTTAGTGAGGTTTGTTAATAATGGTCATTTCCGTTGGCAGAGTAGAAAATTTAACAGCATAAAGATTTCGAACGGTACAAATTGGACTACAAGGCAATAACATAGATCCGAAATCCCTTCGATGCTACATATTGTAACTGATATTATTGCTAAACCACCATTCAAAATTTTAACATACCCAAAGTCTACTCCACAACTAAAGGTCACACAAAAACTATGAAAACAAAATTTCATTGTCAAAATGTATTTTCTACTTATTAATGGGTTCTTCCTGGAAAACCCATTACTTTCGCTATTACACTCTTTTTCAGAAATTGCATAGAAACCTTTGTTTTGTTTTATGACAAATTCTATATATTTTTCTCTTTACTGATGCTCATATACTTCTGATTATTACATTTATCTTCCCATCTATTTCTAGAAAGAAGTATGATGTTTTCTTGAGTTTTAGATGTGAAGATACCCACAATAACTTCACATATCAACTATTAAGTCAAATAAAACAAAGAAAGAGATGAAAATAGACCTGTAAAACTTCAGATTGCACTATAATATAACTTGTTTTGAAGCTTCCAGCGATCGTCTCTACTCTCCAGTGAACACTAGGGTTTGGGAAAAAAGGGGAAAATGAATATAGGAACATAAATTGGTCATCAGAATATCAGATTAATTAATATTTTTAAGATACTTACAAATTGGTCACCAAAATTGATTTAAGAATATTGAGTTAAACATAAATGAATGAACATAAACAAACATAACCGAACGAACATAAACGAACATAACCGAACGTTCACGAACATAAATGAACGAACGAGACCTATGTTCATGTTCGTTCATTTAATTAAACGAACACAAAATCTTGTTCATGTTCGTTCATTTAATAAATAAACGCACATAAACGAACTTCCCGCCGCACGGTTCATGAACGGTTCGTTGAACGTTCAGTTCATTTACAGGCCTAGGAGGGACAAAAAGGTTTCCGGAGACATCCTATATTTGAACACGTTACGAATGACAATAACTTCCAACCAACTCCCTTCTTTTCCAGCGTGGGGATACACGTCCTCATGTTTTGGCCCCACAACCTCCACCTAAGAAATATCAGGTAATTACTTGAACGGTCCAAATCTAATTTTACAATACTAGTCCACTCCACAATAGATTTTTGAGCATAATTTCATCTCAATTGTATAATTATTAGACAAATGATATGACTTTTCATGAATCTTTTATGATCAACTTTTTATTTATGTGTTTATGAGCATTATGAAAAATTTAATTTACTCCCAAATTATTAAGTACTCAATTTCACTTGTATTGTTATATAGTTTTTTAGTATATAATTAAAGGTCGTTTTATGAATAATATAAAATGCTTATTAAATTAATAAATACTCGAACAACGATATCTTACATGATTGATGAAATTTTTTTCATTAACAAACACTAAGATTATTATCCATCTATACATCTAAAGGTGAATTCGATACGTTCGTCCTACGACTGGGATAATCCATAGAGACAGATTCCGTGAAAAATAGCATGCAGGTGAAAACATAAATAACAAACGGTTAGCCAGATTTGTCTTCGCGCCCATCTGAAACATTTATAACTTATATTCTTGTTAGACTTGCTTCTGACTCTGTCTTGATTAATAAATGTGTACGTTTGTTGGAGCAAATGAAGGTTTATGATCCGAATGATGCAAAAATGTAGTTCCAAACAACAAGAACTTGTTAGACCAAAATGCAAATCCACCTGAAAAAAGACATTAGAGAAAACAAGAAATTTGATATAAGAAATCATTCTTATCATCCTTTTGCTTCAATTCAATCTCCTCTTTTCTTGCCACTGCATTCAAACAGCCCAGCTCCCAGAACACGTTATGGCATATACCAATGGGAATGACACGACATTTGAGCATGAATTCTGTCCTCGTTTTCCTCCCATGATCATCTTTCCAGGCTAGATTTCATTGCTCACGCGCGTACAAGCATTTGGGAAACCTGGAATTCTCTTGGAATATTCTGGGGCAAGGCTTCAACTCCAAATGATTGTCATTTTCCTTCTCATTCAAGCCATTCATTGCGTGCTCAAACACCTCCGGCTGCCCATATTCATATCCCGACTTCTTGTATGTCCTGCGTACTCCCTCATACTTTTTTCAATTTAATACTTCATTTCTAACGTTTCTTTACTTCTTATTATTATCTAAATGCAGGCAGGGATAATACTGGGTCCTATGTTTTTCAAGGGTAAATATTCTCTTATTACAATGTCAGAGGAGAGTGTTGCAGTTCTGGGTACGGTGGCCTCTTTCGGTTATATGTTCTTTTTATTTCTATCTGGGGTGAAGATGGATGTTACTATGGCCTACAGATCCGGAAAGAAGGCAATCTGTATTAGTATCCTAACATTAGTGGTGCCTCTTATTGTTTGTTTGTTAACAGTTAAGTCCCCTCACGTCGACCAAGAACAATTCGTGGCAAACAGACCTTTCTTTCTTGCAGTAACATATTCCGGGACTTCGTTTCCGGTTTTACATTTCCTTCTCAGTGAGCTGAAGCGCATGAATTCGAAACTCGGCAGGCTAGGCCTATCAGTGGCCCTCATAGGTGACATATTATCGGTTTTTCTAATGACTATTTTGCAGGGGTTGATTGCAGGACCCTTACAAGGTGACTCTAAAGAAGTTCTTCAGCATCTTGGAAAGGCTGTACTCTTTCTTGTTCTAGTGTTCTTCTGTTTGCGACCTCTATTGAAATGGATGGTGAGATGCACGGTTGAGGGTGGAAAGATAAAGGATGCGTACCTTTATACGGTGATCTTGGCGTTCCTGGTTTCGCATAAGCTTACTTAACATTTTAGGGTATTCTTTCTCTTTGGTCCACTTGTGGGATTGGCTATCCCAGAGGGACCCCCGTTGGGTTCTGCTCTGGTGGAGAAACTGGATCCTGTTGTTTCGAGGTTTCTTATGCCTTTGTTTGCTGCAACATGTGGCATGAGGATCAACTTTTCTCATCTCAAAGAAACTACTCACCTTGCCGAACACCAAGCAATTGCCGCTCTTGCCACAATACTTGCCAAATTTGGAGTCTCATTCCTTCTTTCCTTCTTATGTAATGTCCACAAGTGACTTTTTGGCCTTTGCTTTTATAATGATAAGCAAAGGTATCGTTGAGATGGGTACCTATAGCTCCATGAATGACTCTGGGGTATGTTTTTTTTAAACTCCTCCATTCTATTGTATATTTTACATAAAATTCACAAGCATATTTACGTTCACAGTTCGAACACATGCAGCTTTTGAATCCGGATATCTTCACTTACATGACTCATTATCAATGTAACAGCAAGCATTGTGCCAATGCTTGTGAAAGCCCTCTACGATCCATCAAGAAGGTATTTGTGTTACCAGAAAAGGAGCATTATGCAGTGCATGCAGGCTCAACGAGGAGCTTCGAATGATCAGTTGCATTCACGTCCCGGCTAATGTCAATTCCATCATCCACATCCTTAATGCCTCGTGTCCCACCAGAAATAGTCCCATTGCTCTTCATGTGCTTCACCTTATAAAGCTCAGTGGGAGAGCCACTCCACTTTTCATCTCTCATGAAAAGAATTGGAACACTGATTCCGATGGCTTATACTCGGAGAACGTTGTCCTCACTTTTAATCAGTTTGAGCGGGACAATTGGGGAACCGTGTTGGTGAAAGCTTTCACCGCGGTGTCGCCACCAGATTTGATGTACGAGGATATATCAGCCTTTCCCGGGACCATCTCACATCCTTTATAATACTTCCATTTCAACGCCAATGGCATGTCGACGGCAGCATCGAATCAGAAGACCAAACCATAAGGAGTCTGAACTAAAATGTTCTCGAAAAGTCGCCTTGCTCAGTCGGGATCCTTGTCGAAGGCCAACGCCATCTGAACTATCATACACAGTCGTCATTAGAAAACTCTTCATCATACACCATTGCTATGATTTTCTTGGGGGGTAAAGATGATCGGGAGGCTCTTGCTTTAGGGAGGCGCATTTCCCAAGACAAAAGCATTAGACCGACTATAATTCATATCAGAGCTGCAAATGGGATCGTAGCTGATGATACTGATATAATGCATGACGAAGAAATGTTGAGAAATATCACAAATAGTCATATGTACACAACATACATTGAGAAGCTGGTAAACAACGGTCCCGAAACTTTAGAATTTCTTCGATCCATTGTGGATAACTATCAGCTTTTCATTGTCAGGAGACGATAAAAACGTGAAGATCCCCAGACCTTTGGTCCCCATGAATGGATTGCATTTCAAGAGATAGGGATTATCGGGGACCTGCTCTCATCTACAGATTTTGGTGGCAATAATTACGTGTTGATTGTACAACAACAACTAAGGATTGCTTAAGCCTCAATGCGAGTCATCATCCATTGGTATAATTCACTGTTGATTGTCACACAAGTGCGGGAGTAGGAGCCTTGGGTAAAATGAAAGAATTCGGGGGCAAAAAAGAGAGGAAAATGCAACAATTGTCAAGATACATAAACTAGTTCTTTCGAAATTTTGACATGGACATCTCCCCTAAAATATGCCAATTTTACATTTTTTCCGAGGCTCAATGTTTGAGCATTTGAGATACGTCAATGTGAACATCAGATTACTGCACCTTTGATTTCCCACACTTTTTTTAATGGTCAATCTTGGCTCATGTTAAGATTCAATTATCTCAGAGTTGAGTCCTATTAGATTTGAATATTGAAAAAAGCTCTCTAGAAGATTTGAAATCTGTAATGTAAAAACAGGTCTAATATAAATTAGTTCAACAAAACTATTAAAGTGTGGTCCATTCCACGCACAATAGGACTATTTAGTTCTCGGCAGCAATTGAAGCACACTCGTTTACATTTTGAATCTTTCATTTCCAGTTCTAGATGATTGTTCTGTTACTGTCACTATTTAAGCACCAGAAACACCAGGGACCGGCGCATTAACGGGTACCTACCTACATGCGAAACCCAACCTAATGCTCTTATCCAATGACCAACGCTATTTAAGCCCATATTCTCTTTCAAAGCCCAATATTTTTTGTACTCACACTATTTATCTAGCTTTTATTATTTTTACTTCTCTACGACCATAGTTTGTCAACATTCAATATAATATAACAGGAAAACCTTCAACATCAATATATGAACAAATATCTGGAACAAAAAGTTGAGACATGAATGCTAGATGATCCAATAGAAAGAGCTGCAAAAGGTCCAAATACAAACAAATATCATAACAAAAACAAAACCCTTTAATCAGCAAAACAAGATCAAGGTTTCCAGCCTTGATGATAAGCGTTGTCCCTTCTGTTGTTCCTGAAAGCACAACAGCCAACAGAGTAGACAACAATAAGGAAGATGAGGAAGACGATGTTGACAACCGCCACCTTCTTCCATGAACTCTTGAGGTTGTCTATGAAACCAGCTTTGCATGACTGACACTTGAAGCATAGAGTATCAAGGTTATTATCCCACAGATTGCAGTCTGGATTGGTCGACGCCACATCCCCTCTTGTCCAGTTAGTCGGCCCGGCGTATCTGAACTGACAGTCCTCCGATGGCTTACAACAACCAGACTGTAATTACACAAAACAAAGTTAAGGTATCAAGAGACATAGATGCTTCCAAAGTTAAGGTAATCCTAGAAAGCAGAATATTTTATACTTGAATATGCCCATTGGAAAAACTTTTTCCTCCTAAAGTTAGAATCAACTTAGTTAAAAAGATTACCCCAAAAAGCTCATAACTAACAAAAAGTATTCATGCCCAGGCCCCTATTCGCATTAATCTTTATATAATTGTAATATATATCTAATTCAATTTAAATATTGAGAAGAATAAGAAAACTAAGATCTCAAAAAAAAAAAGATAGAAAATTTATATACCTGAATGGCTGACAAGTGTGCCTGGTAAAAATCCGGGAGAGAGGTATTAAGATATTTATCATGGAGATCAATACAAACTTTACTGTCAGCCAAGCAGCTCTTAATCTTATTCCAATTCTTCTGATTAGTAACTCTTTTCTGCAACCAGTCTGAGTAATCCCCGAGCCGATATTCCTTATAACCTCTCCCAGACAACACTTCTCCCGCCCCTTTATTCGTCACCGCAAAAGAAAAGATCGTGAAGACGATACCAAGAACGATGAGGAGGAACATGACGACCAAGTAGAGCCAGAGCAGCCATGTAACGCGACAACATGCGCCGATTAATCCCGCGAGTGAGACCAACATGAGGAAGACTCCGATTACGATAACGGGCCTGTCCAATAACTGTTCGCACTCAGTCACGCCTTCTCGGCTCAGCCAAATGCCGGCGCCAAGGATAGGTATCGAGAGGATGAACGTGATCAAGTTGAGGATACCGACAAGGTTGTTGCTCAAGCGAAACATCATCGTTTCAATATACTGACAGGCTCTCCTCTCCGATTTTGATCTTTGTTTGTTTGGACAAAGAAAAAATGAGAGAGAGGGAAAACGAAAGAAAAATAAAATAAAATTGTGGAGAGAGGAGTCGGAACGGGAGATTATATACGGAACGAGCTTCTGAAGAAATAGTTGAGAAATTTCTCTGCGATTTATTGGAGAGTCTACCTCTGCAAATTTATTGTCACGCGCTATACACGCTGCACACTGCAATAGCGTGGGATATAATGTGACCTTATTTGGATTTTACACCACGTTCATAAACTCATACTAATCTTATTCAATTAATATAAAAATAAATTTCTAAATTTTATGATATTTTAAAATTAAATTAAATAAATTTCTAAATTTTACGATATTTTAAAATTAAATTAAATAAATATTTTTATGAGAATAAATTTTACGTATTAATTAGAATATTACGTTACTCATGAGAGAGTGTTAGATAAAGTTGAATTTATATATTGATATCATATAACCATAACATTTATTTCTCTGTATCAGGGAAAAATAAACAAAGATAGTTAAAATCACACACAAAATCCATATAAAGAAGCTAATGGGGTAATTACTTAAATGTGTTTTCTTCTTTAATGTATTAAAGTTAAGATAAATATAATATCCTATCATCTATAGAAATGTGTTTTGGTGGCCAAATGAGTTTAAATTTGAGAATCTAATTTAAAATATCTCGAGATTGTAAAAAGTGGTTTATTAAAATTTACAAAATGATCATCTGACTACTCATTATGTTCCAAACTCGCCTTTTTCTATTAAAAAATTAACAATCATCTAAGTTAAATATTCACATGCGGACTGAGATATGAAAGTTGTTTGAGACTATGAGATCATATTTTATCATATATCAATCAACAGGTTTACGTCCAACTCAAACTACGTTAATTTTTAACGAAAAATGACGAGTTTGGAACATTATGAATAGTCAAGTGACCATTTTTTAACTTTTAATAGTCGATGAACTCAACAAAGCAACTGTATATAATTAGAGACTATTTTATAACTTTTAATAGTCGGATAACTTAATAAACCAATATCCTATAGTCACCCTTGTGTGTTTACCTTTTAAAAAAATACGATTTAGTCCGAGTTTGTTAAATAAGTATTATTTGATCAAAATCTGTCACCATTATATTACTCCATTTGTTATTGTATGAGAATTCAACTTTCAAGGACAATTAACATTTCCCAAAGTCAGCACCTTGCGTATAATATCAACTTGCAATTGATAATGTAGTCTAACCGCACTTTTAATTAAAATGTTAGTTTTGATCATATAACTAATGTCAAACGAAAAAAAATTAAAAATAAAATTGATTTTAGAACGATGATTTTAAATCAACCACAATTTAGGTTTTTTAACATTTCCATTTTTAATTTTATGTGTAGAAGCAAATTTATATTTTTATCATTGTTAATACATGAACTCCACTCGTTTGCGTTAGAAAAAAAACTTTGAAATTCAATTTCTTTTATAAAATATGTATTAACTTTTTGTTTCAATAATTTAATACTAATATGTTTAAAAATTATAATTTATTACTTAATAATTTATTTTAATTACTTAAAAAATTATAATTTATATATTAAAATATTAAAATATTAATAGTGAGTTATTATAAAATATATTTTTATTATGATTATATTTTTATACTTTTATTATAATTTAAATTGATATTTTCCATATATTAAAGTATTAATAAATTTAAATAATTTAGCATATTTTGAATTTATAATATAATATCTAAAATTAACATTTCACCTTATTAAAAATACTTTTTAATAACAATACTATACAATAAAATTTAAATCCAATTTTTTAAAAATCACTTTTGAAACTACATTTTCACCGCACTTTTCAAAATCCACTGTCTAATCTGATGAGTGTGGGATTGGTTTTATTAATTTTATTTAAGGGTAAACTACATGGATTACTACTTAATTATGATTGGAAGTTATTTTTATCATTGATGTTTTAATTTGATCAAACAAATCATTCAACTATTTAAATAGTTGAATCAAGTCACTGACCGATAACTCTTAATGATAGAGGTGACGTGATAGTTAAAATTTAACCGAGAAAATAAATCATGAGTTAATTTTTTGGTATAATTATTTATTTGATCCTTGTTACTTACACAAGATATCAATTTAATCTTAATTTTAATTAAATCAATAAATTTAATCCTCTAATTTTATTATGAATGAAATATATATATATATATATATATATATATATATATATTTTAAATTTTCGTATGGAGAAGAAAAGTTTATCTAAGATTTTAATATTTATAGTTCACTGTACTCTTTCTTCTCTTTTTACAACTTTCTCGGTCACCAAACAGACAAAAAAAATACTACGAAGAATCGGAATATATTACAAAGTGGGTAGCCGTATAACCGTATGTTACAGCGAAACCCAACTGGTGCAAGGGTCTATACCAAAATTCTACCAAGGTCATCGGAATACGACCGTGATTGTTGTGCCGATGTCGGGAAATCCAGAACGGTACCGACTTGCTGGCGTCGCTGCAACAGCAGCGACTGCAAACGGGGAACATACCTTCACTGCTGAGGGCCAGACAACCTGTGAGGCTTAAGCTTGGGAGCTTAAAGCTGCCGGAAATGAAGTTCACGGTTCAGTGCCGGCTAGTGGTGGATGCTTTATCTGCTAAAAATGCCATCAGAATTTCGAGAAGCAGCTGCAGGTGTAGGTTTAGGCTTTAAACCTCAAGTTTCTTCACTGCTTGGATTATATTGCTTTATCCATATTTTTTTTTTCATACATTTTATTTTCTTTAATTTTTCATTAAAAAATGGAGGATTTTTACGAGGTTTCGTCGTCCATTACTTATATTCTATAAACTTTGGCCTCTTGGGTACCTATGTATACGTAATACCTATTCTATTTATTCCAGAACCTATGTATTACAGTAATATTAAAATTCTTTTGTTAAAGATTACAGCTGAGGTATGATGTATATCTGATGCAATTTTTCTTTTCCCTAATCCATAATTTTTTTTCCAATTCAATACTTGAAAGTTACGAGTAGAGAAATACTAGATAATTAAAATGAAATAAAAATAGAATATTAATAATAATTTTGAGAAAAAAATAATTAAATGAGAAAAATAAAACACTTTGATTAGATAATTAAATACGTAATTTATCTTTAATATTATTTTGGACCTCATTAATTCTTTTTTACAAATTTTGCAAATTGTGGGTATAATAAATTTATTGAATATAATAAATAATAAAATATATTATTAATCCTAACACGTGTCGTAATTTAATTAGAGGATTAAATATATAGAATTTAACTAAAATTAGAACTAAATTGACATCTTGTGTAAGAAACAAGGATTAAATATATAATTATATCAAAAAATTAATTGAAGAGTCATTCTCTAGGTTAAATTTTAACTTCCATGTCACCTCCCCTGTTGAAAGTTAACGATCAGTAGTTTGATTGAACCATTTAAATAATTGGATGATTTGTTTGATCAAATTAAAACATCAATAGTCAAAATAATTTTTTATTATTGTTGAGTGGTTACCCGTGTAGTTTACCCCTTATTTAATTGTAATTTATACAATAACATGTAAGAATACAAATTTAAATATATTTGAGGATAAAACATCTTATAATCTAGAAGTAAAAAATAAATATAGATAATCTAAGTGTTATATAATAAAATACTAATTTAATTAATTATATTGATTTAGGATTTTATGTTTTCTTTTTAGACTTCAATTTGACAACATGAAAATGATGGGTACTTTATCATCCACCTCCTCCACGAGTACACAACAAGATTTAAATCATTTTATACATGCATATATGAATGAAAGTGTTGCTGATGAAAGTTCAACTACAACAATTTAAGTTAAGTTAACTCAAGAACAAGAAATCACCTGGGTAACAAAATCAACGGTGAACTCGTTTCTCACACCAAACTAGTCAATAGCTGCTCCTTAATCCAGATCTTTGCATGTAACAATTCAAAATCCCACCAAATTCAGAGCAAAAATGACAGGTAGTTCATCTCTTTTGAGCGATGTGTGAATTCGTTTCTCACACCATCATGGAACATGGGCTTTATACCAAGGTATTCCCCAGTGACAGAAACATCGGTAAACTTGACAGATTTGGACCTAACAAAATGGTCCTCCCATCACTGACGGAAACACCCTACTGGTTTTTGAACAAACTCGATGGAATCTGAAAGAATAAAAGAAAGAAAGAGAAGGAGATGAAGATCACAATTCAGCGTCGGAGATCAAACAGTAAGCCGACTATATTAACATTTCAAGAGATACATAAATGTTGGTATGGTGAACAATTTTGCTCGGTGTCTGCATAAATATAATTGAAATTCTATACTTCAAATCATTTCACAAGAAGCCAACAGAAGATAAATATGCATTTGACATGCTCACCTCTATTCGATTTTTTTTCAATATACATATCAATATTTGAGCACTACCACTATTAATCACTTAAACAAAAGCAGATAGATATGTCTATAGCATGTAGACAGTTGAAACGAGATCAGCAGGTCTAAAAAACAAGCTGTTTAACAAGCATTTTCTCTACCATATGAATGTTATCAAATGAATCTTCATGGCATAATATAATACTCTATGAATAACAAACCTCAACTAATTGCCCTCCACATACTTGCCACCATATTGTTACCACAAACCTTTACTGAGGATGCTAGGAGCACAGCCTCCAAAAGGGTCAGGAAGGTGCGCTAAAGGTAGGTTGTGACGAATCTTAAGTCAGTCATGTGCTATGTTCAGTTATTAAAGTATTAGTCAGGAGCTTGAGAAAGCTTTATTCGGTAATTCTGAGTTCCAACTTATGTTTCTTTAAGAAGAAATTCCAGATACCGAGTCCACTTGGGGGGTTCTGTGTAGGGGATGCTTTAGAAGTGTGGCAAGAGTCCTCCCACCACACTGTTGCTGCATTTTATGACTTCATTTCAAGGGTCAAATCATAAAAACGACTCTACAATACAATAGGTGTCCCTAGGACTGTAAATGAACCGATCTTGAACGAGGAGACCTCTATTCACGTTGTTTTGTTTATTTTTCAGCGTTTAAAATTTCAAAATTGTGTTAGTGTTCATTTGTTTAATGTTCACAAACGTGTTCAATTAATGTCCACAAACATGTTAATGAGTAAACCGTAAATAAACATATTTTTTTTTAGATCTAATAATCAAACTAATAAACGAGCTAATAAACAAACAAAACACACCTCTATTCAAACTCGTTCGTTTAATTAAACATACTTTATTTTTCATGCTCGCTTACTTAGTTAACAAACGAACATAAATAAACAATATATGAACAATTCACGAGTAGTTAGTCGAACACTATCTTCGTTTACAATCTTGAGTCCCTCCCCTCATGTTTGTAAAGGGACCCTAGGTGTTATTAAGTTAATTTTTTGCCTTTGTCGGAGTAATGTTTATAATTATTGGAGTAATTTTTAGAATAATTGGATCCTTTTTCTTTTTAAGGAAAGTTAATTATTTTTAGTATAGTTAGCTCCTTTTTCTTATTAAGGAATGCGATCTTTGTAATTAGTCGCATAAGAACAATGGCAGGAAGCAAGAGCATAAAACAAGAAAATATACCATGTTTCATTTTTGTAAATGAAAAGGAAAGAATAAAGAAATCATAATGGGGGGAAAAAACCTTCGGTTCATTTTAAGTAGATAATTAGAGAAGGTTAATGACATACCTTCACATGATGAGGCATGATCTTAATATCACACGGTGCATGAAGCCACGTCTCAGGTGAGTAGAACAAAAAGTTCTCTGGTCTACTAGTGTACACGTCTGCATATTGATGAATGTGATAAGAAAAAGCAGATTCTTGACCTTTATCAGTGAGGAAGGTGGCCCCAAAAGATGTATTGAACATTCTCTTCATCGTACTGCGTGCTTTCTGCCTTTCTTCGTTTAATTCATACATAAGTAATTTGTACGCTTCACTTCTCTTACTACTGGGTACAGTTGCATGTAATCTCCCAAGAAGTTCCTGTAGTATATGAAATTTTGCCTGCATCGAAGAAAGATTTTTAAAGGATAAAGTCAAATTTCTATTTTTGAGTTCTCACATTGAAGACAAAAGCAACAGAACTCTGCAAGCAATAGAATGGTCAACAGAATTAAGATATTTGAAGGTAAAGACATACTCCAGAGATTTGAAAGCATCCGAATTCAGCACACTAGGATAGGTGGCAACAAAGCAGCCCACAATCTCGCTCAATTCAGAATGAATATTTAAGACAACCTATACTGGATTAAAGAGTATCCCCATGTATTCAACAAATGGTCATGTATCATATGATTTCATTTAAGCTTAACTAAAGTTTCAAAAAAAAATAATGATTAAAAAAGGGTCAATAGATGTAAGTATTCAACATTGTGGTCCATTCAACACAATCAACCTTTGAGTTTACTTTTTCAACAAAAAAAAGCCTTTAAGTTGACAAATAACTAAATAAGGAAGCCAACACCATTTCTCAATATCAAATAAACGTAAGAGAGTGATGATAAAAAGCTCCCAAAATCAAAGAGGCAGAAATATACTATACCTGTTCAAATCGATATCTATCTTCATTCTGTATGCGTATTTCATTCTGAAATCAAAAACAATCCAAAGGCATGAAGAGTTTGTCTTGTAAAACACCACAAGCACACAAAGACAAGAACTAAGAATGAACGGAGGCATACTTCTAATTCATGGATGATAGCAGCAGTCCGCCAACCAGCCTTTGAAGGGCCCCTCAAGTCACTAAATAGGTGGTCACCAAAGTATATCACCTAATAAAGAAAACCAGGGCAGTGAAATACTCCCATCAGCAAGAACTTACCACAATCTAGTTACACGTGATTGAACACACTTGTAAAAGATCATATAAAATGCTATAAAGCATAAACTATGATATACCTCTGGGCCATTCCATTTAGTGATTTGGAGAAAAGATTTCAGAGATCCATGGTAATATATTTTATTTTTTAAGAACTTATCCACTTTCGTAAAAGCTAGAGTATCCTTCTCTGCGTCATAGCAGCTGCAATTATAGTTCCAGGAGACTGATCAAATATATATGAATCAGAAAAGCATGCAATTGTTATTAGCAAGTGCACAAAAAAAGGCCAAGGAAGGGATAAAACTAAAATAAAAGATAAGAACAAACTAATGCAGCAAAGAAAATGAACTTTCCTAATCCTGCTTCTACATTTCTATTTTAAGCAATTCACGAGATAGGTTATTCTAAAACCATTTGATCAATTTTCTCCATGAAATTGTAGGAGGTCAGGTTTGTGTCCAGGTTTATATTGGTTATTTTCTAATTTAAAAGCTAGTTTTCAATTGGCATCTAAGTCAGATAGGTTAAAAATTATTTTAAGAGTGTATTTTGATAGACACTCCCTCACCTACTTGGCACCAGATAGCAAACTAACTCTTTGATTCACACCAATTTTTTTTCATGATAATCTAATTTTTATCCATGCTTTACCAACTCATATCATTATAGCAGTGATTAGTTCAATTATACTATCTCATATCGTTGTAGCAGAAAAGAAAAAATAAAAAAAACAAATCAACTCCATTACGAACCATGTTAAATAAAAACATGGAGAATATAAAAAGTTGAAGATACAAACCGGAAAGGATGCTCAGAAGTATAAAAACCCGGCTTATTAGCTTTTGCAATTACAACATCAAAAAGCTCCCTCCATGAATCTCTGCTATCCATTGAATCCTAAAAACATGTCAAACATAGCTCAAAAACTCAACAAATAATTCTAAGCATGAAACTAAGTATGGAAAGAATGATGATACCTTAAATGTGCAGAACAAGGGCAAAGTGATTGAAGTGACAATTTTTGAAAGTTGAAAATATTGAGATATTTCATGCAAGCATGTATAGATAATATTTGACACTTCCAAACTCTTACCAATATAAAGCAGATGAACATGCCAAAACATTATTAAAGATTAAAAAGCAATTCACATTACACAACTTCCATTCATCCACCAGAGTTATTTGAGTAAATTGCATCAGACATCCCCAACTATGTCTTAGATTCTAAATTGGTCCGCATACTTCAAAACCATATAATTGAGTCTTGAAACTATCAATATTGTTTCAATCAGGTCCTTTCATCAATCTAATTGTTAACATGGACGTTAAATGCTAGTTTAGATTTGACGCAAAGCATATATAGAACACGTGGACACTTGAGTTTGATGTTTTAAAAGAAAAGAAATAAAGAAATATCCCCGTTGAATCTTAATGACACGGTTTGTTTTCTTAACATGCAAATCCAAAATGTCTGTCCAACATTTGCACACTGTTTAAAAATTGATCCATGTATTTTGAATATGTACTTTGTCATATCCGAGCTAACATTAAATAATTGAGGGAATAATTAGAATGTGTTGAAGTTAAGGGACCAATTTAGAATCTGGGCAATATCTGGGGATGTCTAGTGCAATTCACCCAGGTTATTTTGACTAACCATATCACGTATTTATAAGTTCCTCCTTACAATTTGATAAATAATGTTTGAATATTTCTGTGAAATAATGATGATGAAATATCAACATGAAGTTCATTAATCACCATTGAGAGACTTCCACAGATGATATGATTGAATATATTTAAAGAACATTTCCATTAACTGTATCTTCTCTACCTTTAGAAAGAATAAGCACTAAATCACAACTTCAAACAAAAAGGGGATGGATAGCAAATTGCTTCAAAAATGAACCAAAAGCAATACATAATTCATATGCAATAAATATGAATCATCCATTAAGATGAATAAGAACTACAAAATAAGAAGGCATCAGTACTACTGCAATGTATACCTCCAACAAAAACTGCATCCCTCCATCCACAAAGTAATACGGTGAGTTTGTTAGCAAGAAAATTTTCTTCCCTTCTCCTTTAACATCCTTAGAAAGTGTAATAACTGGCCCTGAAACAGACACCAAAATTAGCATTCCCGGGAGGAAAGAACAGATTTCACACATGACACAGTAAACTTTACAAAAGTCTTTCTTTGAAACTAAAAGGCACTCAAACTTAAAAGCAACTAAAACATAAATAGTTAGAACTTACATTTTTTACTAGATACCGATGAGGATCAGAAAGAATTCCTCTATGCATCAAACCACTTTGATGAACATGCAGAATTGCACGATTGACATCTTCATATATATAGCAGGCATCGAATTCTAGTTTAGCATCAACGAAGTATTGCACAATATCAGCAATGAGACATGCCTAAAAAGATCATGAAGGAAAAAAAATCAGGAACTTAAAAATAGAACAAAATATGCGTTTATCATAAAGGCAAATAGTCCAAGAATGGGTTAACAAACTTATAAATCCTGATAACGCAAATTGACAACCCTAAAATATGCTCTATCCATATCAGTGTCTACAAGTGGATTTGCAAATTGACAGGAAATTTTGACATTTATTAGATATATTGAAAAAAGAACTTGTTATACTATTTCATCAGGATTTCCCAAACATCACCATCTAACTAAAATGTTCTGACAAACACTCATTAGATGCGACAGACAATTTTGAAAGCCTACATCTTTTATCATTTATACATACATGTACAACATTGTTATACATACAAACAATGCAATTACTGAAACTGACCTCACTAAAGCAGAAAAAGTCCATCAAGCCCACAAGATGGCGTGCCTGGTCACGACCAATATGTCTTGTGCCATATATCTCTTCTATTTCTTTCTCACTAAGCTGCATTATAAGTTGCAAAATGAGAAGCAGGATATAAGAATTTCCCAACAAATGCACATTACACAAACTGATAAGAAGCAGAAGCCTTGGGCTATTGCTCTTGGTAATTAATAAAAATGATAAGTGTTGTTACAAGTTTTAAGAAACTTTAAACTCACATCTTACCAGGTGCCAAAACCACCCATGTAAAACATGGAAGCTTTTCTCTAATATTTTCCTCTCTCTCTCCCTTTATTGCCTATCATACTCCACTACTTTATCTTGGTAATAAATAACTCATATCAATCATCAATGCATTGAACAATAAGCAGAACAGCCATGCCACTGGAAATAATTAATAGTACCTGGCGATGACCATAGAAGCATCCCTCTGGCTCTATGGAACCAAAAAAATCCAACTTCAAGAGACATCCATGCTGCCTATCATAGTACAATCCTCTAATGGGAAAGGATGGATCATATTTAAAACTCATACAAACCTCTGGATACTTAAACTGCAAGAATTCGACAGATAACAATTGGGCAACACCAACAATAAGCCACACCGCAAAAACATCAATTACATAGCTGCATTATAATATCACATAAATGCTAACCTCATTGACCATATGCTCCTTTGCGAGATCATATATCAAACATTGCAAGTTCGCAGAGTAATGTACCAAGGTAAAATCATAATCAAATCCGTATACTTGAATAAGATCCAGTCTGATACCCCTATTCACATATATACCTACATCAACACCAAAAAGAACATTTTGAATACTATAGGATCATATACAGTATTCGCAAATATACTAAAATAGATTCAAATTGAACCTTCAGGATTCATCTTGGGCATAGCCTTGAGTGCTTCTGGAATCTCAAGGAATCTCTGTTTGGCAGCATCAAACTCCCTCCGTATCTTGTCAATGTCATCATTAACCTCCGAAGTGTCTGCTTCAGCACGCTTTATTTGTTCCTCAAACTTGGATACTGTTTGCTTGTAGCCACGGACATTTGCGCCCAATCCTATTTTTTTGTAAGAACAGTAATATAAATCTCAAATAATCAACAACTCACTACCAAGTACCAAGAGAATCGGAATGTTTCCATTTGAAAGATTTACAAAAACAAAACAGAAATATAAGACTTGAAAGTCTAAATTTACAGATTCTTTTTAAAGAAAAAAGAATCAAACCGTGAACACAAACTAAAAATGAGGGGGAGGGGGAACCTATATAAACTCCAGAAGAAGAAAATATCGTTCTCTGCAACAAAGATACATGGAAAGTGAGATCATTATTGCTATTAATTTTATAAATATGAAAACAGAGAGAGAGAGAGGGGGGGGCGAGAATACGTTGAGAGAAGAACAAAGAGGAAGAAGCCTGCGAAAAGAAGCCATGAAAGTAAAGGAAAGGAATTCAACTGAGCTTACGACAAGATTGGAAAAGAGCAGATTTATTATGTTTAATTTCAGTCGTATAAAGAAAAATACGGGAAAATTGAATACGGTGAAGGAGCATTCCAATTTCCGGGTTCCAACTCCAAAGCCGCCTTTTCTGGTTTGCTCTTCTTTGGTTTAATAAAGGGTAAACTATACTGATGGTCCCTTTCTTTTTCTGTATAATCCATTTTGATCATTTGTTAAAGAAAAAAGTGGTTTTAGTCCTTTACATTATCAGTTCGTTCGATTTTAATTTCTTAATCGTTAATTTTCGTTAAGGGGCCCTTAAGTTCTATCCGACAATTAAAAATTAAAAAAAATCACCTATCTTCTTCTTCTTCTTTTGAATTTAGATTTGCAACTCGCACTCTTGATTATTAATTGCCAACACTATCCACTTCTCCATCCTCTTTGTCAAAGCTCCCTCCTAATTAAATTTAACATCTAACGTTATTCATCACTCCACCCTAAATTTATCCATTATTGTCGTTGTTGTTGTATTGACCTTCCTACAAACACGATACGTTCACCCCCTTTCATTTCCTTAATTTCTTTTACTTCAACACCCCCTTGCACATCCCCTTGTCTTAGCCCTAAAAATTTATTTCCTTCATTTCTAATCTGGATCCCTACCGAAACCACAGCAAAAGCTTTGTATCTGTGCTTTTCCCTCTCTGCTTTGCTACTAAGTCCCAAACGGGTGGACGTATCAAGAAATAATTATCTTCTGCAACTGGGAATAAGAAGAGGAGGAAGGAGAAAAGCGGGAATGATGATGATAGTTTGAAGGAATTGAGTTTGAGGTATATATATTGTTGGAAACTGATCATGTTCCTATCTCATGACAAAAAGAGGAAATGTACAAGAGTCACATGAGAACGAACAATCAGACTAGCGGTTCCTCATTTTAATCGTCTTATGGGTGCATCTTCTTGGCGTACTTTACCTTCAGAAAATGTATGTAATCAAGCTCCATTGTTTAAGCATTGAAGAGCTTCATTCTGTGCTTCTGTTTGCTTTCCCAATCCATTCCATTTTCCTTCCTATTTATTTCAGGTGATATTTACCTTAAACTCCTCGTCAAGGTTTTATATTTATTCTCATTATCGGCATAAAAATGTCATTTTTTATTGTAGTTTTTGAATAACTATGCTGATTTTTGCTATGTTTTAGCTGTACCATTTCCTTGTAAGAGGAACAAGAAGCAAATTCAAACATTCAATGCCGTGATATTGAAACGCTTGTTTATGAACAAAGTCAACAATTCTCCACTCTTTCTCTAGGCTAGTTCAGTTCATGAAGGAAAATATATATTATTAAATATTTCTGAATTTTAAAAGATCTTTGCATGGATATTGATTTATGGTTTTAATTTATCTTTTTTGTGTATATATAATTATATATGGCTTGTAGGAGGATAGGATTGTCGTGGTAGTGGGGACAGTAACAAATGATATTAGGGTTTATGAGGTTCCTACTTTGAAGGTTATTGCTCGAGGTTTACTGAGACAGCTAGAGCTAGGATTGAGAAGGCTGTTTGACTATAGCCAAGGAGAAGAAGACACGTGGATTAATTTTTTATTTTTTCATTGTCCACTCAGATTTTCGTTAATTGGTTAACGACAATCTATTGTCAAGGTACCATAACCGAACATATTAATAACGTAAGGGACTAGAACAACGAACATTTTAAATCAATGACTATAATCAATCAGATCGAAAACATAAGGGACCATTCGTATAGTTGACCCTTTCATAAACAGTTAAATATTTTCGTCCATTACTAATTCTGAGTCAAAAAATACAAAATTTGATTAAAATATTTCCAACTGCTTTTACATTCGCTGAAAAATAGTGCTTAAATTTAAGAATGCGTTGATTTTCAGTTTATATTTATTTTGATTTAAGTTTAAATATATAATTGATGATTAATTTATTTATACTTTATAATAATTAAATTTAATTATGATTATAATAAGAGAAAATAACCTCAGTGACAAAAAATCTTAGATAATATACGATTTTGACCAACTTTTTTTGGATTTGCGAAAATGACCAACAAAATCGCAATGCGATCTCTAATTCGCATTGCGATCTCCACTATCGCAAATTCACGTTGCATTTTGCATTGCGATGGTTGAAAATCGCGTTGCGTTTTTCCATTTCGCGTTGCGATAGATGGAGATCGCGTTGCGATTTTCCATTTCGCATTGCGATAGATGGAGATCGCGTTGCGATTTTCCATTTCGCGTTGCGATAGTTGAAATCGCAACGCGATCTCCATCATCGCAAATTCGTGTTGCATTTCGAGTTGCGATAGTTGAAAATCGCGTTGTGATTTTCCATTTCGCGTTGCGATAGTTGAAAATCGCGTTGCGATTTTCCATTTCGCGTTGCGATAGTCTACAGTTGTCGTTGCGATTTTCCAAATTCGTTGTGATAGTAAAAAAAAAAGATTTTGTTTCTTAAGAATTTTCTCTAAAAAGATAGTATCCGCGCGGACGTGTCGAAGACACGTACGACCACGACCACGACCACGACCACGACCACGACCACGACCACGACCACGACCACGACCACGACCACGACCACGACCACGACCACGACCACGACCACGACCCGAGACGAGACGGACGACGGCGGCGGTGCGCGAGAGTCACCCTTGTTCTCTATCACTCAACAAGGAAGTGAGAAAGCCAAGCCTTAAATATCATTCCCAATAGTGTTTCCAATACAATGTGGGATTGAGCATTACCAACACTTGTTTCCAATACAATGTGATTATTCAGGAAACAATTAACAATCATGCACCTTAAAACAACTGAATCAACAACCAATTACATTAGTATTATACGATTAAATATGTCATAATTAAAAGTCAATCTACAATCAATCGCGATTATTGCAATTTTAAGCAAAACATTCAAAAATAATATCACTATTTAAGGCTCAATCCCACATAGTATTGGGAACAAGTGTTGGTAATGCTCAAATCCCACATAGTATTGGAAACACTATTGGGAATGGTATTTAAGGATTGGCTTTCCCACTTCCTTGTTGAGTGATAGAGAACAAAGGGGACTCTCGCGCGCCGCCGCCGCCGTCCGTCTCGTCTCGTCTCGTCTCGGGTCGTGGTCGTGGTCGTGGTCGTGGTCGTACGTGTCTTCGACACGTCCGCGCGGATACTATTTTTTTAGAGAAAATTCTTAAGAAACAAAATCTTTTTTTTTAACTATCACAACGAATTTGGAAAATCGCAACGCGACTGTAGACTATCGCAACGCGAAATGAAAAATCGCAACGCGATTTTCAACTATCGCAACACGAAATGAAAAATCGCAACGCGATTTTCAACTATCGCGACGCGAAATGGAAAATCGCAACGCAACTGTAGACTATCGCAACGCGAAATGGAAAATCGCAACGCGATTTTCAACTATCGCAATGCGAATTAGAGATCGCAATGCGATTTTGTTGGTCATTTTCACAAATCCAAAAAAAAATGGTCAAAATCGTATATTATCTGAGATTTTTGGTCACTGAGGTTATTTTCTCTTATAATAATATGAATATATTACAAATCCCAACTGTAATTTTTAATGTGATTTACCTTATATTACAAATCTGTATACTTGGATGATTATTTTACTATGCAAAAGGAGAGAATGAAAGAAAAAAAACTCCATTTGCCTGTCACTTGAAAAGAAAATTGATGTACGATATTCTTTCAGACAGAATGTGGGAGACATTAATCACCGCAAGGAGAGTGAAGTTTCTGTCCATGAATTAGGCCTAAAAGGCGTTTTAAAGCGGCGGAAAAATAATATTAAATACATATTCTTAAATAAAAAAATTATTAATTTAAGAATTGAATTTATATTTAATAAGATATATATAAATTATTTGGGTAAACTATGTCCCCATTGTTTTCGGTCTGACCGATTTTGGCCACTAATTTTAAAATTAAGGATATGTGGTTCTTAACATTATCGATCAGTTCGATTTTAGTCCATAACGTTATCGATCTGTTTGATTTTAGTCCCTCAGCCGTTAACTCTCATTCGATTTTAGTCTCTTAGTTATGTCACATATTTGTTAAGGGTTAACGTCAAAGGGACTTAAACCAGACGAATTGGTGACCAAATTCGGACATACTCTAAACAAAAAGGACTATTCGCATAATTTATCCTTATTATTTAACTATAATTGTTATTAAAGAAATTTTAATAAAAAAGTAGCTAAAAATTTAATACAACTAATAGTATATAATTTTATATATCATAAATGAATCAAATAACAATATATCATTAATTATAAATTTAAATAATATTTAAAATAATTATGATGAGTTATCGTCATCTATTTTGTTATTATATATCAAGAAGTGAGAGATATATTTTTCACACTTCAAGGACCTTGCAAATATATTATTATTTTTAACAGAGTAGAGTCAAAACATAATGTTTTGAATTACTGTCTCACACTTGGGACCAGAGTGCAGAGCATCTGATGTTCTTAAGCACTATTCAACTCCTATTGTGCTGCTCTTTGTAACTTTCCCATTTGACAGACAGATGATTCAAAACACCCAAATAAAAGCATAAAACAGTAAAATTGAACCATATAAAACTTGTTGTGATGTTTATCTTGGACCAGAGAGTTCCATGGCACAGTAGTCCAAAGAATATTCATCATCTTCATCCTCACCCATGCTTGTGCCTAACATGTTGCTCGATTGATCATGATTTTTTCCATCATGTTTCGATCCCATGGTAGGGTTTGGCATGCTTTTGCTACTGAAGTTCATGGTGGGATTACTATGATTATGCGATGCTGCCCATTTCTCAGCAAGTCCATCTCCTTCCAGCATCCGGACAACTTCGGACATTTTAGGCCGGTGGACCGGAAGGTATTGAGTGCATAGTAAAGCCACTTGGAGCATCTCTCCTACTTCAATCCTGTCATACTTGCTCCCTAGCTCTCTGTCCACTAATGCTTCCACTTTCTTTTCTTGCTGGATTTTCTTCACCTGTCACAACAAATTGCAAATGTTTTTCCATCACTTTTCTCATGTAACAAGGATTTGTGATGGAAAGCAATAGCTTAGTTTGTTATATAGCTGGTGAGGAAACTAACCCACTCAAGCATTGCTCCATTCTCACTAACTGTTTTTCCAATCTTCAGAGCTCTCATTCCAGTAATAAGCTCTATCAAGAGAATGCCGAATCCAAACACGTCAGTTTTCTCCGAAGACTGGCCGGTTGAGAGGTACTCTGGTGCAATATGCCCAACAGTGCCACGGACAACAGTGGTCACATGGGAATCAGCATGATCAAGGAGCTTTGCAAGGCCAAAATCACCAACAATGGCTTCACAGTAATCATCCAGAAGGATATTAGCAGCCTTCACGTCCCTGTGAATTATCTTTGGGTCACATTGCTCGTGTAGATACAGAAGCGCCCCCGCTGCTCCAATCGCAATCCTCTTCCTCGTATTCCAGTCTAGTGCTGGTTTTCCTGCCAAACCCCATTTCATTTACATAAACAGATATGCTAAATTACACTAAAAAAACCGCCTGCATATTCATTAACAATACTTTTTCTTTGAAAAATAGTTCAGGTCTTTGTGCAAACCTCTAAGCCTGGATGCAACACTGCCGTTAGACATGAAAGGGTAGACAAGAAGTCTCTCATCATAGGTAGCACAATACCCAATTAAACGAAGCAAATTACGGTGAACCGCCAAGCTGATCATCTCCAACTCAGTCCTGAACTGCGACTCGCCAAAACTTCCTGTAAAGTCTTTCAGCCGCTTCACCGCCACAAGAGTACCGTCTCCTAACTTCCCCTTATAGACGTTTCCGAAACCTCCGTAGCCCAGTAAGTTATTGGAGCTGAAGTTGTTTGTAGCAAGCTGTAGTTCCCTGAAAGTGAAGATTCTGAGATTACCTAGTTTTGCGAGGCCCTCTTCTTGTTTGTCTGCAACAAAAGTGTGACAACATTAAATCACATTGAATAAATGCATAAAAGACAAACTTTTTAACATCATTATGTAGTTGTAACTGACCATTAATATTTAGAACTGTAAGCTTTCTGCGTTTCTTTCTGTGCCAAAGTAGTGCAAATGCTAGGAGAATGAGCGAGGCAAAGCCGAGGCTGATTCCTAGTGCAATTGCTAACTTCTTGTATTTTTGTTCCCCTAATACATACGACAAAAAAGCAATATATATATATATATATGTACCATTAATCAAGAGTGTAAAAATAGTAGTGGAGAGTTACAAGGAGATTTGAAAAGAGTTACCATTTGAGGAGCCAAGGAATGAAATAGGAACAACATTGGCTGATCCAGAGCAAACTTCACTGGAGCTGCTTCCGCAAATCAATGGATTTCCCATAATACTACCACAGGTTTGTAAAAATGGAAAGTTCAGAAGTAAATAATTATAGTAACTGATAAGAAATAGTTGTAGCAAAGAAATTATACTTGAAAGTTTGTTAAGGAACAATGGTACAGGTCCTGTGAGATTGTTAAAAGACAGGTCCCTGAAACACCAAGAATCAGGCTTTAAAATAGAGACACAGTACAGGGATAAGAAAGAGATGGGAAAAAGGAAAGAAATCCACACTCACAAGAAATCAAGTTGAGGGATTTTTGCCAAAGATGAAGGAAATGGTCCAGACAAACTATTGTTGTTCAGCCTCCTACTCTCATTACAAGACCAACACAGTATCTCAGATTTCATAAACAGTGTTACAAGACAAAGATATCACAAACAGAATTTGCAAAAAAAAATGAAACCACGTAATTTATATGTACATTTGTTACTATAATATAACACACCCTCCCCTAAAGCAACCACCTTCTTTCTTTTTTTCATCTTTACTTTTCTCAGCATCCAAACATGAAACAAAGAACTAATCCGTGAAACACTTACAGGTATTGCAAACTATTTGACTGTCCAAATGACCCTGGAATTGGACCGGAAAATAGATTGTTAGAAAGATCCAAAATCTCCAGTTTTAGAAGAGTCTCCAGCTCGGGTGGGATTTCACCAGATAAGTTATTGTTTTGCAACAACCTTGAAGTTCAACCAGCAATTTCAAACATAAAACAAAACATCAAGATCAAATATGCAAATAAGGCTTTTTTAAATGAAACCATAACACAAGGAATACAATAATTCGGTCTTCTTCTTACACTTGGCGAAGATTGGTGAGATTTCCTATTGCCCCAGACAAAGTTCCTGATAAAGACTGGCTTGGAGCTCCCCTGAACGAAACAAACAACATTATTATAGAGTAAATTTACAATGTTTTCAAAACAAGTATACATTTAAAAACAGTAAACACACACACACACACAAAGAGAGGAACTGACAGGGTCGTAACAAGGTTTTCAGAAGAGCAAGTGACCATAGCCCAGCTACAAGGATCAACAGAGTATTCATCCCAGTTGTTCAACGCCCCATGCGGATCATTCAATTCTCTCATTATACTTATCAATGCTACCACTGTATTCCACCATGAAACAAATCGTTCAAAAAACAAAAAACTTCAACACCAGCCAATGAATTTCAGAAGTTTGTAGTGTTTTTTCTTTACCTTCAGGGTTACGAGGCTCATAAGACAAACAGACTGTAGCAGAAGATAGAACGAAGAAGAATAAGAAGAAAATAGAAAAATGACTCATTTTTATGACTTAATGATAGTAATGGTAGTAAAAGAAGAACATTTTCTCTGGTTTTGGACTAAAGGATTTTAAGCTTCAAGCCAAACCCAGAAAGAGAAAAATGAAAACTCAGTCTTAAACGGAGCCCCTCACTCTTTTTCCACAAACACATCTTTTGAAAGAAACAACACTTTAATCATGTACCACCAAAGACCAAAGTCTCACTCTCTCTCTCTCTATAATATGAAGGGAAAAATCCAAAAACTAAAAAACTCTATTTTTGTATGTAGCAGAAACCAAGACTTCAAGAGAGACGTCATTTAAATATTGTACCCATTGCTTTTCCTTTTAGCTTGGTTTTTTGACGCCGTCTATGTTTTGCTTTAGCAACAGCCTACTAGTAATAATCTGACCACATATCATCATTATGTGCATGCTTTTCATCTTCAAAAGAAATTATATTCTCCCAACCCTGAAACTATGTTTCATCCATGTTTATCTCAACTCTATATTAGTAATCATTAGCACTCTCCTGGGAAGTCAAATCTTAATCAATTGATTCTTTAAAATATACAAACGTTTTAATTGAATTTATATTTTTGATATTCCTAACATTTATAAACAGAAATTAAGTAGATTATTATACGTTTGTTTAGGTATAGAAGCAAAAAGAATAAAGGGAGAAAGAAAAGTGGTGAATGATGGGTGCATGTGGAAGAATAAAACGAAAGGGGGGATTGGGAGTATGATTCTTTAGGGAATTGAGCTCTACTTGTTTAATAATTGGTCTCAAGTGGACTTGTCCATCTCATGACATGAGATGAGAATGTTGTGTGTGTGGGCGCATATTCTTCATTAGTATATACTATCACATTATCTAAAGTATATAGTACTTAAATTATTAATTTTTTTATTTTAGTATTTTAAACTTTCATTTTTTTAAAATTATATTGAATGTTTGCCTCGTTGTTAAAAATTTAAGTGGTATTTTTATGGGTAAATTACATCATTCATCACTCAATTATCTTCTCACTCATATTTTGGTCACTGAAGTTTAATTTTTTTAATTTAATTACTTAACTTTCAACTTACTCCTATTTTAGTCACTCTAACTTTCAAATATAATTTTTTTATTTTAATTATATATTAATAAAATAATAATGAAAGATGTCATGTCACACAACTTATTAATAAATTAAATTAGAGTGATTAAAACATGAACAATTTGAAAGTTGAGTAGTCAAACTGAAAATTTTTAAACTTTAGTGACGAAAATATGAGTGGGAAAATAGTTGAGTGATAAATGATGTAATTTACCCATTAAAAGTCACGAACAACCGTTCGGTTAAGTTTTTAACGATAGAATATCAAAATAAAATTTAAACTAAACATTGGGTATGGTTTTGAAAAAAATAATTTTTTAACTATTAAAATAGAACAAAAGCAATAGTCTAAGTACTAAACATGTAGTTTACCCTATTATTTAATTATCATAAAACTCACTGCCTTATGGGACCAGACAAATAATACTCATTGGTTTTTGTCAACGCTTCTGCAATTGGAAGAATTTGGGCAGCTTCGTGGGATCTAATTATTCTTTTTATAATTTAATCCCTTATCATTTATGTCTCTTATAATTTAGTCTCTCAGTCTATTGCACCGTTTAGTCTCCCTAGTAAGTGTTTTCAATTGAAAATTTTGATGAAACTGGGTTGTCGCATAATTTCTTTTACAATCTGGTTCACTAAAATTTACGTCTCTTACAGTTGAGTAGAGAACAGTACATCAACTCTTTAGTATATATTCTATGAGCTATTTGCCTCTTTTAATTGTCTTCTAATATTTTGAATTTCTTTTCTTGTCATATACAAATTATGACTAAACAAATCCAAACCATATGACTAAAGTGCATGAATGTTAAATTCATATGACTAAAAGAAAATATGAAATCTATTTTTATGACTGAGAAATACTGTTTAGAACTAAAAGGGACAATTTATAAGAATTGTATTAAAATTAATCAATGTATTTGTCCAATCCATAGCTAAGGGACACCCCACAAAATGAAAACAAATCCAAGCAAGGGAGCAAAATGAATGTATGGCAAAGGAGTGATATTGATTAGCCTGAATGGAAATAGTTTCGAATTTCTACGTTTGAAGGTGGAGTTCATCATCATGCATGGGGAGGTCGAGATGTGGGAGTTTGGGCTTAGGCCCACACCAATGGCTCTAACAACATGATGTTGACACTTTCATTGAGTGGAGTGGGTATATCATTGAAGTCGAGTGTTATTGGCCATTGGCATGCGCTGCTATAGTGTTTTCATTATATGTCAATTTTATTAGGGTAAACTACATTATTAGTCACTAAATTGTAAGATTTTCTTGTTTCAACACATAACTATAAATTATTTCAAATTTCAATAAATTTTTTGAATTGGTTTTTTGTCACTAAACTATTAAATCATTAACAATTGAATAACGTGACATTTTGGTATCGATGAGGAAGCTAAAATATATTTTTGTATTCATTTGTCCCGACATATTATTTTTTCCACCTCGTCATCTTTTTCATCAAAATTTAGAGATTTATTTCACTCAAATTCATTTGTCACAATAAACTCTCATGATTCGATGTCTTTCATGACTACTCTAAACAAATATATATATATATATATATAATTTTTTATAATTTGGAGGTTCTTTGATTTGATGGCTTTTTGATATTTACTTTTAAATTATAAACAGTGAGAAATATTCTTTTGAGAGAAAAAAAACAAATAAAATACATTGAAACTAGCCTTATTGAAGACTGGTAGATGAGATCAAAGCATCAAAAGATTAAATATTTAGAGTCAAATGCTAATGTTCTTGAATTGTTCCAGTCACAAACGACGATCAATGGGGGGGGGTGACGATTGATTGATAGTAGTGTTTTGATTTAAGCTATATATATTCAAGATTTAAGCTATATGTTTCAGATTGAGTTTATTGTAGTTATGAATATACTGTAATTGTATTCATATAATTTTAAATTAATTTGTTTAGGGATATTTCGAGGTATACTCTCTTAGAAGAGATCGACCAAGCAAAGTAGCAAATGACCTTGAAACTTCATGTTTATTGGCTCTTTCTAATATATTCATTATCCAACCTTTTTGCTTTTATTTCTTCAAGCTTTTGCTTGTGAAGGACAACTTTTTTATTATTTTTATTAGAAAATAATAATTCCAACCGAAAATCTCAAACAGAAAACCCAACAACTTTTTATACCGATAATTAATTCATGTGTGTAAAAGTGGTAGTGGGGGCTGAGTCTTTGCCCAGGAGGATGGCATGAAGGATAATGGCATGGAGTTTGGACAAATAAAAAAAAAATATAAAATAATTTGCATAATCTTATTATTAAAGACGTCAAAATATACATTAGGTCCCTATATCATTAGTATATTTGGAATTTACTCCTTTTTAAAATTAAAAGAATATCAAATCCTTATCAACACCTAGATTGGGAGGGTCACCCTTATAACGGGCCTTTACAAAACCCGATATAGATTAGTCAATCAATAGATTATATATTAGTGACTAATTAAAAAATTTGTTATAATTTTAGTCTCAAGTTTAAATTTATTTCATCATTTTTTATTTCATAACTTTAAGTTAGCATATATTTTTATTTTAATATGCCATATTAACAACATAGCATAAGAATTTAACGGTTTAACTAACTAGACATGAATTTTTAACTATGTAAATAGAGGAAAACACTTGAAAATAAAAATTAAGATGAATAAATTTTGAATCTATAGAAAATATAGGGACTTGAAGCATAGTTGACCTATTAAAAGCATTGATTAGCTAGAATAAAATAGTTGGGATTCTGAAAACCTCACTAGCCCAATTGACCCCTCAATTTGGCGTTTCCATCAACCATGTCTAATAAAATAAGAGAATAGTGATTTATTTTATTCGTATAAATCCAAAATCTTACTAAAATAAATGGAGGGGCGAAGACTACTCAAGGGATATGCTCAACTTTTCCTGATATTATGTTTTGTATGTCACTTTGTGATTTGTTTTAACATTGTTTCGATTCAAATTCAAATTCAAATAATTAATCGGTCATTTAATCGTATCGTTTTTTCTTCCATTTATATTAAAGATTAAATTTGACATCGTCATAACTGATCAAGATTATGTTTATTTATTATTTTGTTGGTCTTCCATGCTTTGGATCATCGAATTCAAGTTGGGAGTTTTTGGATGGATTTTAACTTTTCTTTATACGATCATTCTATAATCTTGAGGGACTAATTGTCTTGTATTCTTGGTCAAAAAATATTCTAATTATATATTTAGTTTCTAAATATCATTATAATTTAAAATATTTTATCTTTTTAATAAAATTAGTTAGTCTATTTACATAATAATTTTAAATAATTAAAATCAATGTGATTTAAATAAATAAAAATTCGAGTTATAATTTTATTAAGATACAAAATTCAGAGTTGCCTAAACCCAGGCCGAGGCCCTAAAAGAAAAACGAGGAGATCTAAGGAGGGGTTGATGAGAGGCATACGACAAAATCATAATATTCAATGTTGGATAATGTACGACTTTCGTTAAATAATTGGATCTCCGTCGATTGTGGGTTACATTTAATATTTCTGATTCTTTTACACTTTGACGATGGGTCTCATGATTTTTAATTGCTGTGTCACACGGGGTTTCATGTTGTCTAATAAGATACAAGTACCAATCACATACAATATACACGTATTTTAATTGTATTTTCAGAGTGTACCTTCCTATTTTAATTGTTATCATTCGATGTCTCAAATTCGAGTATCAAATATTACAAGAATATATGAACTTTCATTGTCAAATAATTAAATATCTTTAAAACACATGTTATCTTGTAAATCAATCTAAATAAATAACAACAACAACAAAACCCTATTCCCATATGCAATGGGATAAGTGGGAGGTAGGGTAGTAAGCTACCCCCAATGTCAGGTTGAGAGCAGCTTCCGTGGAAGACCTCCGGCAGTTAGAAAATTTAAAATAAAGATAAAATGCAATGCATGTATAAATAAATAAATAAATACATAGTTGAACAGTCTTCATATGCGTTTCTGTAATGGGAAGCAATCCATGCAACTAAATCCCTGGGTAAAAATCTCTGAATATAGACAGAAACGTAAGATCCGACTAAATTTAAAAAGAGTAAACCTGAAGAGAATGATACACAGAAGTCAACGATAGCAAGCTACTAGAAGGAAATAAAGTCAAATGGGGTAAAACCTAAACTAAGCCTACACTACTGTGCTACCCTAGTTCTAAGTCTTCTTAAATTCGAACAAAACGAAAAAATAAAAATAAGTCATGAAAATTACTACAAAGACAGTTTTAGAAAAAGAAAAAAAAAACAACAGCACCCATAGCCGAGGCCATTGAACGGGTTTACTAATGTCATCGTTTTAAACAATTTATTTTAGGATATTCATAAAATTTTAGAACAATTGATGTTAAAATAAAAAAAAATTATGTTCAAACAATTTAAATTAAATTATTAAATTTGTTATAAGTCAGAGAATAAGAATGTAACTATGTAAGCAGTGAAAATATAAAACAAATATTAAATTTGTGATTTAAAATTGTACATTTTTATGTATTTTAAAAAATATAATTATTTTAGAAATATTAGAAAAAGTAGGAAAAAATTTTGGTTATTGAGAGGTAAACTGAAATATTAATCATTAACTTAACGTGTATAATATTTATTTTATATTTTATATTCTATACTTATACTTTTTAAAATTTTAATATTAAAACATTTAATAATAATGTAACGATCATCTATAATTTCTATTCAAATAAACAATATAATGTGGCGTGGAGAATAAAATAATGTACATTAAATGTGATATTACTGTCATTAGTGAGATCATGTAGCAAAAACAGAAGCAAATGCCCGAATCAGCATTGGTGGTGATAACATTAATGGGTGAATTGCATGATACATATACTATAATAAATACGCATATGTATTATGCATGTGCATGGACGGATACAAAATTTTATGTTAGTGGAGGTGAATTTTTAAAATTTTAAAAAATGACGAACTTATAAAATTTCAAGATGACAAAATAGACTTTTAATAAAAAACATATAAAAATATAATAATTTAAATTTTTAGGAAGACGCTTATCCCCATTCGATTCATCCATGTGTGTATATCACTCCTAAATTTTCAACACAACATAATAGTATGAATATAAACATGAAAATAGCATAATAAGTATCTTATACTTGAAATCAACAAGTGTTTCAGTTGTAGAATATAATATTTTCTCCTTATAGGTTTTGGGTTCGAGCAGTTATGTCTGCAGGGTATATATGTTGTCGATTGGTTAAAAAAAGTTCTAAACATATATTGCCCATTATAATCATATCAAACTATTAAAAAAATCCTATATTTATTTACTAAAAAACAATGATAAAATATACTTAAAATTATTGAATTAGTCTTTGAACATATATTACCTTGTATTCATCTCATATTAAAAAAATATTAAATTATGCTCAAATAATTTGTTAGGTCATTAAACTTTTAAAAATAAAAAAAATTGTTTTTAAATTTAACAAATTATTATAGAATGATTATTATAAGATATTACAGTACAAAAATAATTTAATGATGATTTTATAATAATAATAAAAATGTAAACATTGTTTTATAATAGTTTGATAGATTTAATTACAAAAGGAAAAACATGCATGTTCTTTATATTAAAATCATTACAACGTGATATTCTAGGACCGCCTTACCATAGGATTGTTAAAGCCTAATCCTTTCGATTAGCTTTTTTTTATTCAAAAAATATAATATTTTATGTTAGATACAAATTTCTAAAAAAATTATTTTAAAAATTATAAGATGTAAATTATAAAATTTTAGGAATATAAAATTAAATAAATCATAGAAATATTTAAACTGAAGGTAAGTATTCCATCACACTTAGATCTATCATCGACTATAATTATTTATTTGTTAATGAGAAAATATTGTTAAATATAAAAGAGATTGGATTTGGGAGCAGATCACTATATAAAATTAGGACCACCTCCCCAAGTGTACATACATAGTTTATCCATGATTAAT